>NC_056737.1:319428685-319663685 GCF_019279795.1 Protopterus annectens | reverse complement strand
GGGACACCAAGACCATCTAATCAACATTTTGGAAGTTCGAAAGTAAAATAAAAACAAAAAATAAAAACAAATTTTTTGTTCTTTTTGTTTTTTGCAGGGAGTAAAGCCCCCCTGCACCCCTCCCGCTCTATGCTCGTTAAATATACCAACTTCAAGATCACACTACATTCAGGAAAACGGCAAATTTCCCATTACACAATGTACAGTGATCTTCATTCACTCTGTTCGAACTTCCAACACAACACAGTGTATTTCACATTCCATGTACCTACAAAACACAAGCTAAATTAAAAACGTATTCATAGTTAAAATATTAACATTAAAATCATAGACTTCATGCTGTCCAGTTTCTTCACTGCCAGATAATAAACACGATCAACAATCAACAAAACAAGGAAACCAAGGACTGTACCCAAAGAACATGTTTCACATGATGGTCTTGTTTCCTCTAACCAATTGGTTCCATACCGCTCAACAAATGAGGGACAAATCTCAACAGAATCAGGGACACATCCAGAAATACAGTAAACTCGCAGTTAATTGAAACTCAATCAACCAGCACTCTCAAGCGACCAGGAAAAAAAAAAAAAAATCAAAATCAAAGAAATAAAGTACAATTTTTACGTGTTGCACTTTCTGTTTTCTCCCCACAGAAACATAACTTATGTTTTTAGAGTTTTAAAAAGAAAGGAGTAAATTCCCTTTCTCCCCAACCTGATAAGTCAAACCAAAGAGTATAGGGCACGGTATTAGTCAGGCCTATTTTTAATAGTGCATCAATGTGGAATTTATTGGTACTATTTTTAACAGTAACTCTCAAGCTACCAGAAACTACAGTTAACCGGCATCTACCAATACCCATGGTTGAATTGTTAACTGAGAGTTTACTGTAATCAGAGACACTTAGAATTCTAGTACTATTACCCTGAGACACTGACAGAATAACAGAATGTGAATTAATACACATTTTATGAAATAAAATAAATCTATAAAATCTAATTATTATCATATATTATGTATAATTCATCATTGTTTCTCCAAAAGTCAACAGTTACAAGAGAAATTAAGAGGGACAGAGATTACTGTTGAATCAAAATCAGGGAAAGTTGAGAGGTATTTCCTTCCTTCATTTACACCTTAACAACTATAGGTTGCATGAATCAAGTGTTCAAGGCCAGAATACAAAACAAATACATACACACACACACACACACACACACACACACACACACACACACACACACACACACACACACACACACCATTCTGAAACATTTTTTAAAGTGACTGTATACTTTAAGAAGGGCACACAGATGTAAACAAATGCCCAACTTTCACAGTAGTTCAGATAAGCTAGAGGTGTAACTACAAAAAAAAAAAAAAAACTTTGCTAGCTGGTACTGATCACAGCTCACCTCTTCTCTATTATGTTTAGGTTTCTATTCCAACAACCTATGGTAAGAATCGCACACTGGATAGGTTTATACAGTTAGTTTTCCAAAGATGACACTTTGGGTAACATTACTTTACTACAAAAGATACCCACATTTACATTAATAAAATGCTTCAGGACAGTGACCCAGCAATCAATAAATATAAAAAAAAAATATGTCTTTTCTTCACACTCAGTGACTTGATACCTATATTACAGTAAAACATTTAGAGTCATGTATAATAAATCAAATCACAGCCACATAAGTTTACTGTAGCTTTTGATGTTAGGCAAGAAGGTACCTATCAAGGAATCAATTCACTGGAAAATATTTATGTATCTGTAACAATATGTATATGTGTGTATGTGTGTACACACACACACACACACACACACACACACACACACACACACATATATATATATATATATATATATATATATATATATATACACACACACACACACACACACACACACACACACACACACACACAGATATATGTGCGTATTTGCACACGTGTGTGAGCAACATTAACTCTGTAAAAGAAGACTAAAAAAGCTGTTTTCTACACTAGTCAAATGCATAACCATCTGCTAAGATGACAAGTAAAACAAAGCTATTGTAAGACCCTTTGTGAGATTACCTAGATATTCAAACAAACTGTATAACATGGCAAAATACTACTGATAAGCACACTACCCAAACTACAACAGCTACAAAGAAAGTGCAAAGGAAAATCAGTAATCCAGAACTCAACACTGGCAAAGAAGACTACTGTAGCAGAAGACATGCATGACTTATCAGACATGATTTTTTTTTAACGTTTTCAAGCTAAGCTTCACATGGACTTCAGTAAATCATTCAGCAATATGCATAGTGCATGTGCTTTGGCTGCTGCAGTCTAGTTCAGATTTCAAACTCAGTTCAACTAAACTAATGTCTTTCGGCTTTTCCCGGTTAGGGGTCGCCACAGCAGAACTCCGGTCTGCTAATGATTGGCAGTTGATTTTTACAGTGTCGAGGTGCCAGAAGGCACGCCCATTCATGCATGCACCTACCTGCATGACTTTAAACGTCACTCGACAGCGGGGAGGACATGCAGACTCCACACAGAAGGTCCTCCAGCCGAGAATCAGACTGGAGTACCTCCTGCTGTGATGCGGCAATGCTAACTGCTGCACCACCGCGGCAATCTCAGTTCAAAGCTTTCAGCAAATAAATGTGCAATTTAAGACCAGTTTTAATATAATTTAAAAGTTTATTTGCTCCTGCCCATAAACTGTGTAGATAACGACAGTTGCTTGCTGAAGCAAGTCTGTTCTTTTCACCTTTTATCTTACATTGGGAGAAGAGACAATTTGCAATCTGGTTTTAGCAGTTACAACACGCCAGAGTAAATAACTGTCACTTGCCGATCCGAGTCTGTTATTTTCATATTTGTGACTGTTGATCATTTGCATTTCTTTTATTTTAGTTGAATCTAAAACTGAACCAGTGAGGAAACTTCATAATTTAGTCAACAAGCATTCTTACATTTTGTCTCTCTCTTCAGTTTGTATTTTTTTTTTCCATGTGAAAGCTGGACTTCTGCAGAAAACAGAGGCTATGCAGCTGGAACTAGAGGTAGATAGATTATTGATACAGCACTTACTGAATGCTGAATAGACCAGCCAACCTAAACATTCAGTGCACTTAAGTCCAAGCTCTGCAGCACCTGTTAATAAAGAAAAGCATGATCCACAGGCAAACTCCTGATATCAGGATTCTCAAATGATATCTCAAGGCTCTCAGTGACACAAAACACTACCACCTTATCAATGTGAAAACATTTCTCAGAGTGCTTCTGAAGATCACTTTCAAGATTTGAAAAACATGGAGTCTGCTGAAACTGATATATATATATATATATATATACACACTGACGTCCCGCTCACCAGACTGAGTAAGGAGAAGGTCACAGTAAGCTGCCTGTCGGGCGCTAGAATCCGCCACATAACGCAAGCACTCAGGTCTCTCAACAGCAGGTACAAGTACGACTCAGTCATTGTCCACGCTGGTGTCAACGACCTGAGACGTACCTCCTTGGACTACATGAAAAGGGATATCGAGGAGCTCTCCGATTATGTAGCCCAGGCAGGTATGACCCTGACCTTGAGTAGTATCCTACCTTCGCCTAGAATGATGCCACAATACAATGATAAGATGATCAGCTTTAATAATTGGCTTAAATTCTGGTGTCATTCAAAGGGGATCCAATGTCTGTCTGCCTGGGATGACATGCTGGACAAGCCACGCTGCTTCAAAGGGACGGCTTGCACCTGTCACCCTGGGCTTCGGATATTGGCAAAGGCTCTTGCCACCCCATAGTGCCTTTTTAGGCAAGGCTCAAATTCTAAACCTACCACCCTAGAACACCAAAAGGAAAAAACTAAGGGTAATGCTGCTCAATGCCAGAAGTCTCAATCTCAAGATGCACGACTCGAGGCCCTTCTCAATATGGAGAACATCGATGTCTGTGCTGTGACAGAAACCTGGTTCAAGGCTCCTGAGAGCACCCCAGCACTAACAGGTTTCACCTCATATCATGCCCGCCCCAAAATCCGGACAACACCAAGAAAGGAGGGTGTCCATATTCATAAAGGACACCCACACCTCAAGGTTGGTGGCAAAGCACGATGCATCGGAGACCATCCAGGTGCAATTAACCATAGGCAAGACTGCTCTGCAATTTGTAGCATGTTACAGGCCACCCTCTCAAACTCAGGAACCTCACATGGCCTTCCTGAAAACATTGGAGGGATAAATGTATCTCCAAACACCATCATACTAGGTGACTTCAACTACCCTAATATAGACTGGGAACACTACTCAAGCCCGAACACTCTAACCCAAAGATTCCTGGAGTTCATCAACTCAAATGCCATGGAACAACTAGTCACCATCCCCACAAGAGAAGAAAACATACTTGATCTCATCATCACGAACATGGGATCAAAATGTTCAACACCGAAGTATACCCCTCACTGGTGAGATCAGATCATAAACTAATCTCGCTGGAGGTCCTCATCCGCCCCACCTGAAACAAAAAGACCACAGTGAAAAACTTCTCAAAGCCGATTTCACACTTCTGAAAACTAGTGTGGTCTCCTTTAAGGCCCCTGAGCCAGTGGTAAACATTACTCAAACCGCTGAATCACTTACAAATGCCTTCTACCAGCACCTACAGGACTGCATGGATCAGGCAATCCCAAACAAAACTAAGACTCTCTGTACCAAAGGCAAGCATCCAGTCTGGTGGACCCCAGCCATAAACAAGCTCTACAACAAAAGGAGGAAGCTACTACAAGATAGAGCAAAATCCTTGAAAGGTAAGACACCTTTGATCATCATAAGTACAAAACTAAGAGCTCTCATAAAATCATCCAAGGCAAATTTTGAGAGAAAAATCGCCAAGGACTCTAAAGACAATCATAAGGCCTTCTTTAGCTATGTTAGAAATCTAGGAGGAAACTCCCAGATATGCTCAGAATTAGTTCAAAATGATGTGAAAATTACTGAACCTACACACATTGCTAACATACTGGCTGACAGGTTCAGTGCAAACTCCCCCAAAAGGAGAGATATCTATTCCAGAGGATTGTAGCCCCCAAACACCTCCAACGCCCAGGTGAGAACTGCCCTCACTAAGGCAAAAACACAGCATCCATGGGACCGGATGGTGTCCCCAGCTGTGTGCTTCATGAACTCAACGAGGAATTAAACCCACAGTTAGGACAGCTGTTTAATCTTAGCCTCACCTCAGGATACGTGCCAAGGAGTGGCGACGGCGACTGTGGTCCCACTTCATAAGGGCGGTGCCTCCACAGACCCTGGAAATTACCGCCCATTAGCTTGACAAGCCTTATCTGCAAAGCCATGGAGAGGATCATAATGGAACTCATAAATAAAGACATAGGGAACTTGCAGACTTTGGATCCAACCCAGTTTGGCTTTGTCAAAGGCAGATCCTGCCTCTTAAACTTGGTTGACTTTTTCGAGACAGTCACCAAGGCCATTGATGAGGGAAAGGCAGTCCATACAGCCTACCTCGACCTGGCAAAGGCCTTCACACAATACCCCACTCAGGTATCATCAAAAACTCATCAGCTTGAATGTAAACCCATACATCACAAGATGGGTTGCAAACTGGCTAAGTGACAGAACCCACAGGGTCAGAGTTGCTGGAGCCATGTCAGACTCAAAGCCTGTCACAAGTGGTGTCCCACAGGGCTCAGTCCTGGGTCCACTCTTGTTCGGCATCTACTTTTCTGAAGTACAAGCAAACACAGGAGGGTTATGGCTGACAAAGTTTCCAGATGACTGCAAACTGGGCGCCATAGTCGAAAACACATCTGACACAGATATCCTCCAGAAGGGCCTCACAGAAACGGATAACTGGTGCCAGAGCCATGGCCTGAAGTTAAACGCCAAAAAATGCATAGTCATACCCTTTGGGAAAACAAGGTTACCCCTAGCTACCATATAGGTGGCAATCCACTGAGCACAGAAAAGTCATCAGGGATCTGGGGACCCAAGTTGACAGTAGCCTTCGCTTGACACTCATGTTGCTAAAGTAGTTAGGAAAACCTTCTATATCACCCACCTGATCATGAAGGGATTCACATCTAGATCAAGGGAGGTCATCGTCCCCTGTACTCATCACTCATTAGACCTATGATTGAGTACAATGCCCCGCTCGAATGTATCTGACCAGACACCTGCTGCAGCTTGAAAGGCCCCAAAAGTTCCTCACCAAAAGGATAAAGGGTCTCAAAAATATGTCTTATGCTGCCCGACTGAAAGAACTCCAGCTCTATTCAGTCTCATACCGCTTGCTCAGAGGTGACCTGTGCCTGACATATAAGGCCATGTCAAACCCAGATTTGATGAATATGCTTCACCTCAAAAATCTAGATCCCTCAGAACCACAAGGGCGGAGACTTAAACCTTGACACGGTTATAAATAGAACGTGCTGGAGGGACAGATTCATCACCCAGAGACTCCCTATGCTGTGGAACAAAATCCCGGTACATGTGAGGCAGAGCACCTCGCTGGCCTTGTTCAAGAGGAATCTTGACCAATGGATGGGAGATCGCAGATATACCCCAGGGATTACTTCAGTGTCACTGCTTGACAGAGGCACAGAAAAATCATAGGCATAGTTTTTATTCAAACTAAAGGGGTGGCGAAAGCCACATAACTATGGGCTAGGCTTATAAATGCCCTTGGGCAGATAGCCTAGTATGAACCTAAGAACCTATGAACCTATATAAAGCACACATACAATGTGGCAATGGGTAATACACCAAGATGACCACTCATGTATTGACCCCTCCTGTAAAAAGAAAAAAATGATGCTACAACCATTTATGAAAATGAAATGTTTTACTTATTTCAGCTTTAGCATGGACAACTTTCCTGAACAAAATAATCTTAATTACTTCAGTACTGTCACATTACACAAGTGCAAAAAAAGACTAAAGCAACTCACTTAATACTGCATCCTGAATGTGTTTCCAAAAAAGGAAAAAATACAAACTTACAAATAATGCAAAGTAAATCAGCAGTAAAATACTATAATGCCTATGTCCTCTTATGGACAGGTGCAATCTGTAAGATACTCATTGCAAAGGCAGAAATCCATGCAATCTTCTTGCCCTTAGGGGGCCATATATTGGGTAAAATCCATTTTTTTGGCTAGGCTTGTAAGGGCCATTAACCTGCTAGCCAAGTAATGTCCTATGAACCTATGAATACCATGTTGTTAGAAATATCTGTCGTTTGGTACAGAACGCTGTGGGCTATATTTGTACACAAAGCAGATGGACTGCTGACACTGCAGTACAGCATAAGGGGTGTGCTGCACTCCTGAGTGCATCGTCCTTCAGATGAGACTTTAAACTGAGGTGCCACATTTGCTTGAGTTAGTGACAGCTCAGACGGATGTAAAAGATCCCATCATACCTATCGTAAAGAGTAAAGGAAGCTCCCATTGCTTTGGCCAAATTTATCCTAGTAGTATAAATAGCACCTCTGGTTTCATCTGAAAAGAGGACACTAGCCTAGTAGGACTAATATGGTCAACCAACAAAGGATAAATAAATAAAAATAAATCTTTCTTAAATGCTGCCAAACAAAAGTGATTTTTGTGTGTGTGTGTGTGTGTGTGTGTGTGTGTGTGTGTGCAGGTATACACTTACATACATACACACACACACATATGCACGCACGCACTCACACACACACACACACACACACACACACACACACACACTATATATACATACATCTCAAACTGGATAAAAGACAGTACCCACAAAGAGTGACTGGCAGGCACCTAATCAGAAAGTATGAAATTAACCAGTAATGTCCATCAAGGCTCATTTTTGGAATCTCTCCTTTTTGGCACTTTTTTTCTGATCTCCATAATGGAAAAATACAGTTGTGTACACTTACCATAAATGCAGATGTTCGAGTGTATTCACTGTTGCAGTCATTACATTTGGGTAATCTGCTGGCAGGTTGCCCTCAGTCGGCCTGATTAACAAAGTCTTGGGTCCTGCGTCGGTTGCTGTCCCTTCTTCCATGACCCCAGGTAATCAGGGGTATGAAACATGCAGCCAATGCCATTACATCAGTTTTTTCTTGCCCCAGATGTCAGGTGCCCCCCTAATGGGGAGAAAACAAACACAAAAACACAAAAATATACCCCCAACCAAAAGCAAATACACCAAAAAGGCTTTTAAGCATAGTAAAGGAAAGTAGAGGTATAGCCATAAAAAAACTAGGGGGCTGTCAGAGCATTCTGTACAGCTAACATTTCTTTTTGATTGATATGCAGGTGCACTTGATTTGGGTTCCATCTGCCCTGAATGCACTTCCCTGCCAGGTGTGCACCCCGTGCATAGTCTGATGCATCTGTAATTAGGGTTTGGGCGGCAGGGGGTAGTGTGAATGGTAGTCCCTTGTTTTGGTGGCAGGCCTCTGCTCACCATAGGAACACGAGGCATATGCAAGGTATGATAGGAATCATTGTTTCCAGGCTGTGACAATGTTGACTCCATAGACTTTTTAGATACCACTGTAGTTTCCTCCTATGCAGTCTTGCATATGGAATTAGAAGAATGCAGAAGGCCATAAACCCCAAGGCTTGCAGTATTTGTCTTGCCGATAGCAGGGTTTTGTGGCCACTTGTTTGAAGTAAGTTACCAAATTAATTTGCTTCTCTGGCATGAGGAAAGCCATCTGGGCAGTTGTATTCAAGCTTGCACCCAGGAATGTAATCTGTTGACAGGGTACCAGTTGTGATTTCTTTTCATTTATGGTGTACCCCAAACAAGTTAGAACCCTTTTTTACAAACGCCAGATGATTTAGAAGTATGCCCTGGTTTTCTGCCTGAATTAGACAACCATCCAGGCTGGACATATTTGAATATTTCTTTGCCTGCAAAATGCAATCACTGGAGCCAGGCACTTTGTGAATACCCTGGGTGCAGTAGACAAGCCAAAGGGCAGTGCAGAGAACTGATAATGCAAGTAGCCTGCTTTGAAGCGTAGGTATCTTCTACAAGATTCCCTGACAGGGATGTGCAGGTATGCTTCTTTTAAATCTAGAGTTGAGAACCAGGCATCTTTGCCTAGCATAGGAAGTAACTGGTGAAGAGTCATCATCTTGAATTTTCGAATTTCCAGAAAGGTGTTTAGAGTAGACAGGTCCAGGATTGGACACCGTGATTTGTCTTTTCTGGGTACCAGAAAAAGCCTGGAATAGAAACCTTGTCCCTTTTCCTCTTCTGGTACCAGTTGAATAGCTCCCATGTTTAAGACGGAAAGTACTTGTTTCTGAGCCTCTGCCCGTTGATTTGGGGGCATGTTTAGTCACCCGTTTGGAGTTGGCAACGTGTGGAAATCTGTATCCCTGGGACACTATATTTAAAACCCATTTGTCCTGGGTTATGAGTTCCCAGTTCTTTGCATGAAAAGCAATCTTTCCCCCCAAAGGGGCAGTTAAAAGATAAGTGCTTGGTAATTTTAAAAGAAGTCATTGAGACTGTTTACCATAGCAGGATGTCTTGTTATTTCCAGATTTGGAAGTGGAGGCCCCCCACTGCTTAGTTCTGAGAGTCACCTGGGACTGAGACCTGGGGTTTTTGCTGTGTCTGGGTTTGGCTTGGGAGGATCTGGAAGGGGCTGGAAAGGACCAATTCTTAGTAGGCCAGTGCTTACTAAATCTTACACTTGTAAAAAATCTTTTAACAGTTTTCATAGATTTAGCTTTATCTTCCATCTTTTTTAGAACTTCGTCAGCCTTATTGCCAAACAGACGGTCCTGTTCTAAAGGAGCATCCAACAATTTAGCTTTAACATGATCAGGCAAAGATTGCTCCTTAAGCCAAGCATGCCTTCTAAGTACAGACCCAGTGACAGCAGCCCTGCAGGAGTTCTCTAAAGACTGAAAACCACATTGCAAAGTATGTTTTCCAACTTGTTCGGCAGAATGTATTAAATCCTGTAAATCTTTATTTTCCACACAGTCAGGAATCAACATCATTTTCTGTTTAAGCAGCCCAATAATATGCTGTTGATATTTTAACATATGAAATTGGTAGTTTAAAGCTCTGATTGCCATGGTTGCAGAAGTATAAACCTTTTTACCCCATCTATCCATTGCCCTGGAGTCTCTATCAGAAGGGGTAGGATTTTTAGCAGTAGAAACCTTAATGCCCTTGGGCCCCTGAGAAATGGTTTCTGGATCTGCAACAGGATTTTTGAAAAGGAACTTGTGGGACTCAGGAACCATGTAGTATCTGTCAGGTTTACTAGGAGCCGGAGGCAGAGAATCAGGGGCCAAACTGGATTCCGAGAACACATCATCAACAATGTCTAGTACAGGAGGTACAGCCAAAGGCCTATGCTGAGGTAGAAGAAGGAAATCCCTAATACTCTTTTTTTGAATCAGAACATTCCTGGCTTTCCCAGTGGAAATGCTCCCTTAAAGTATGTGAAGTTTCCCCAAAAGAAAAATCCTCAGGAGGGGAAGCAGAGGGAAAGGAATCCTCTACATCAGAATCCTCATAAGTAGGTATGGACAAATCCAGGTCATTAGAAGAGTCAGAAGAAATAAAATCCTGATCAGAATATTCATAATCAAGCTCCGCCCTAGGCCTATTGGGGGGGGGGGGTTGACTACCCTTGATTAGAGTAATTAGATCTTCAGCCATTTTTATCACTTGTTTTTTAGGCATAGGGGCCTGAACATGTGGCCTGGGCGTCGTTTTTTAGACATGGATCGAGATTTAGGCCTTAATAATGAAGGCGGTATTGATTTAATATGCAAGTCTGTAGGCCTGAATACACCCTCAGAAGCCGGTGCCTGCACAGTGGCTCCAGACCCATCCAAGGTAGAGACATCCGCGGATTCCATAGGTGAAGTATCTCGCGGCATACCAGACACCGAATGGGTCTCAGTAGAGGCCTGCGAATCAGAAGTAGCGGGTATCAGGGGCTGCAAAAGCACCTCACTGATTACCAGTGAACTGGCGACTGGCTTAGGAGAAGCATCGCCGGCAGTTTTGGACCTCGGTGGCCTGTCTCTGTCTTTATCTTTGTGTTTTTTTGGAATCCCGCTAGTCGGACCAGACAACATTTCTGGATAATTAAATCGAGAACCAAAATATTTAGAAGCAAAAATGTACTGACGATGAATAGTGCGCTGATTAAATAAGGCACAAAACCGACAGCAAGGTACGTCGTGGTCAGGGCCTAGGCAAGGAATACAGTACGAATGAAAATCTTTGAGGTATTTGCTTTCCACAAGTAATGCAATTATTAACTTTTACTGACATCGGTAAGGAGCAAGAAAAAGTTTCCCCAATGGGGTACTTAGCTTTAAGTTGAAGACTTTGGTTCTGAAATTCAAAAACGAAAATTTTGAGGAGTCGGCCGACTGGCACTTGTGAACTGCTTCTGCTTCGGGCACTGCATGGCAAGAAAGACTGATGTAATGGCGTCGGCTGCATGTTTTATACCCCTGACGTCATGGAAGAAGGGACAGCAACTGACGCAGAACCCAAGACTTTGTTAATCAGGCAGACTGAGTGCAACCTGCCCACAGATTACCCAAATGTAAAGACTGCAACAGTGAAACACGAAGAACATCCAAGACTTATGGCTAAGTTTACAGATTACTCAAAAAGTACATTTGTGTACACTTACCATAAATGTAGATGTTCGAGTGTCTTCACTGTTGCAGTCATGACTGTAGGGTTCTCCCCTGCCAGCAGGCAGTTTTCGGTCGGCCAGAATCCCAAAGTCTGGGTCCGGCGTCAGCTGCTCAGCCATGCTCCCTGACGTCAGAGCGCCAGGAGTACAAAGCTGACAGCCAACGCCATGTTCTCCAGTTTTTCTTGCCCCAGATGTCAGGTGTTCCAAAATTAGTAAGATCCCATACCCTTTGCAAATACACCACAGAAGAAGGGTGAAAAAAGGGAACCACACAAAAGAAAAAATAAGAGGGGACAGGAGGGAGGGAAAACCAGACTGCAACAGTGAAGACACTCGAGCATCTACATTTATGGTAAGTGTACACAACTGTACTATGTTCATCGTGTTTCACTGTTGCAGTCATGACTGTAGGGTTGAATCCCAAAGCAGAATAAAAGGGAGGTGGTCATAAAGTAGAGGGGTGGCTAAAAGGCCCTGCAAGACTGCAGAAGCAAAGCCTGCCCTAGACTTAGAGTAAAGAGGTAGACTGTAGTGCTTAGAAAAAGTATGCACTGAACTCCAAGTTGCAGCTTCCAAAATGTCCTTGGTAGGAACTCCCCTGAGGAAGGCAGCTGAACTGGCAGCAGCTCTGGTAGAGTGAGTCCTTATACTCCCTGGGATTTGCTTTCCATGGTGTGAATAGCAAAATCTGATTCCATGAGCAATCCATTTAGAAATGGTCTGTTTTGAAATAGCTTTACCTTGGGAACTTGAAGCATAAGAAACAAACAATTGCTCTGATTTCCTGATGTCCTTGGTTCTGTCCAGGTAAAAACGTAGTTATCTGTGTACATCCAAGGAATGCAAGATCCTTTCCCCTTATTTTGAGGAGTGGGGAAAAAGTTGGCAAGTGAATAGTTTGATTTAAAGCCACTTTGGAAACCACCTTAGGCATGAAAGTAGGATTAGTCCTTAAAGACACCCTGTCTTGATGAAAAATAATATAAGGTTCCACAGCCATGAGAGCTTGCAACTCCGAAACTCTCCTGGCAGAGGTCAGAGCTAACAGGATGGCTGTCTTCAAGATAAAAACTTGATGTCAGATGTGGCAGCAGGCTCAAAAGGAGGTAAGGTGAGTTTTTCCAAAACATAGTTGAGATCCCAAGCAGGAATGGGTGGAGATCTAGGGGGCCTTAAGTTCTTAGCTCCTCTGAGAAACTGTCTCATGAGCTGGTGGGAAAAGATTGGTGGGTCTGTACTATAATGAGCAGAAATAGCAGAGGCATGTATCTTTATGGAAGAGAAAGAGAGACCCTTATGTAAGAGGTCTGTCAGGTAAAGTAAAATCAGAGGAATGTTAGGAATAAGAGGATCTGAATCCTGAGCCTGCATCCAGGAACAAAATCTTTTACATTTTCCTGCCTAAGATTTTCTAGTGCTAGGACGTCTGGCTTCTAAAATGACATCCATAGCCTGCTTGGGTAGGAGAGAATGAATCATAGACCCTGGATTAACCAGGCCGCCAGGCTGAGAGCTTTGACATGGGAGTGCAGAACCTGACCCTGGTGTTGGGACAGAAGGTTCGGAGTCTGTGGTAAAACCCAAGGGGGCTCCAGACAAAGGTTTTTCAGTGTTGGGTACCAAAACTGTCGAGGCCACTTTGGAGCCAGCAAGATTATCATCTTGGGCTTGTCCTGTTTGATCTTTAATAATATCCGTGGAAGAAGAGGTAGAGGCGGGAAGGCATACCCCGAGAGGTTTCTCCAACTGAATGATAGTGCATCCACTTTCCAAGCTAGTTCGTGGAATGTCCTGGTGCAAATAATCTGTAGTTGATGATTGAGGTGGGATGCAAAGAGGTCTATGTGAGGACATCCCCAGACTGCTGTAATCATCTTGAATATTTCGGTGTCCAGCATCCATTCGTGTGGGTCCGACAGGTTTCTGCTCAGACTGTCTGCCAGGAAGTTTTGCTTCCCTGGTAGAAACTGAGCTTGAAGGTCCAGTCTGCAAGCTAGAGCTGTGTTCCATAGATTCATGGCTAGTCTGCAAAGGGGATAGGAATGAGATCCCCCTTGCTTGTTTATGTACCACATAACTGTGGTGTTGTCTGTCCGTATCAGTAGTTGTCCTGGTTGTAGAAGATTCCTGAAGGCCAATAGAGCTTTCTGAATGGCTAACATTTCCTTTAAATTGATATGCAGGTGCTTCTGATCCTTTGTCCAAAGGCCCTGCAGACAGTTGCCCTGAAAATGAGCACCCCATGCATAATCTGAGGCATCCGTGGTTAGAATCTGAGTGGCTGGAGGCAGACTGAAGGGTTTTCCTTTGTTTAGAGTACATGCCTCGGACCACCAAAGGAATTCCTTCTGAAGACAAGGCAGGACGGTGATCTGTATGTCTAAACTGTGGCAATGCTGAGACCATACACATTTTAGGTACCACTGTATTTTCCTCATATGTAGTCTTGCATATGGTACGAGAAGGATGCAGGAGGCCATGTAACCCAAAGCCTGCAGGAATTTCCTTGCAGATAGCTGAGTTAATGTTGCCAAGGTTTTGAAAGTTGAAGCCAGCTGCAATTGTTTTTCGTATGTCAGAAATGCCATCTGGGTTGTTGTGTTTAGAAAAGCACCCAGAAAAATTATCTGTTGTGAGGGTGTCAAATTTTACTTTTTTATGTTTACAGTGAATCCCAGGAACTTGAGAAGATTCTGAACAAATTCTAGATGCTGGAGTAAGACATCCTTGCTGTCTGCCTGAATAATACAGTCATCCAGATAAGGGTAAATTTGAATTCCCTTGAGTCTGCAATAAGCTACTACTGGAGCCAGGCATTTGGTGAAGACCCTGAGCGCAGTAGATAATCCAAAGGGCAGTGCAGAGAAATGATAGTGCCTCAATCCGGCCTTGAACCTGAGGTATTTTCTGCATTCCTGCCTGATGAGAATGTGTAAATATGCCTCCTTTAAATCCAAAGTTACCATCCATGCATTTTTGGTCAGCATTGGAAGTAGCTGCTGTAGAGTAAGCATCTTGAATTTTGGAATCTCGAGAAAAGTGTTCAAGACTGACAGATCCAGAATGGGTCTCCATGAATTTTGCTTTCTGGGGACTAGAAAGAGCCTTGAGTAAAAACCTTGTCCCATCTCTGAAAGTGGAACCAGTTCTATGGCTTTCATAGCCAAGAGAGCTTCCACTTGGTTTAAGGCCTCTAACCATTGATGTTTTGGAAGATCTGGCCATCCGCTTGGCCCTGGTAGGGTATGAAAATGGAATATGTAACCTCTTGAAACCACATCCAGAACCCACTTGTCTTGGGTTATATGAGTCCAATTTAGGTGAAAAAGAGAAAGTTTTCCTCTGAGAGGGGCTTCCAGGTAAGAAGTTCCTGCAGCCCAACAGAGGGAGTCATTGAGTCTGCTTTCTATGAGCTTGCGACCTGTCCTCTCCTCCCCTAGGGGTGGAAGCAGTCCACTGTCTTGGTCTATAAGAGGCTTGCGTTTGAGGCCTTCCTCGGGAGCATCTGTATCTACCCCTCTGAGGCCTGTCTGAATTGGGAAAGGACCAATTTTTTGTAGGCCAATTCCTACTAAATCTGGGTGGCTGTACTTGTAAGAAATCTTTAACTGTTTGCATGGATTTTGCCTTGTCCTCCATCTTCTTTATCACCTCTTCAGCTTTAGATCCAAACAAAACATTATGCTGAACAGGAGCATCCAATAATTTAGCTTTTACTTGATCTGGCAAGTTTTGTACCTTTAACCATGCATGCCTTCTAATGACTGCGCCAGAGGCAGCAGCCCTACAAGAAGCCTCCAAGGCATCAAATCCACAGTGTAAACCATGCTTCCCAACTTGTTCAGTGGCATGCATTAAGTCATATAATTCCTCATCATCTGCACAGACGGAAATGGAAGTTAGCTTTTGTTTTAAAACAGACAGAAGAAATTGCTGGTATTTCAGCATATGAAACTGACAGTTTAAAGCCCTAATAGATAACGTAGCAGAAGTGTACACTTTTTTGTCCCATCTTTCTAAAGATCTGGAATCCTTCTCAGTGGGAATGGGGTTTTTAGCAGAAGCGGCCTTAACCCCCTTAGGACCCTGAGAAATGGTTTCAGGATCAGCAGTAGGATTCTTGTATAAAAACTGGTGGGAATTAGGAACCCTATAATATCTGTCTGGCTTAACAGGAGCTGGAGGAAAAGAGTCAGGAGTTAAGTTAGCCTCCGAAAAAGCATCATCCACAATATCCAAAATAGGAGGAATAGCCAGGGGTCTATGTTGGGGAAGAAGAAGAAAATCCCTTAGTCTTTTCTTAGATTCTGAGTACTCCTGTCCTTCATGGTGAAAATGTTCCCTCATTTCATGCAAAGTTTCCCCAAAAGAGAAATCCTCAGGGGGAGAAGCTGAAGGAAAGGATTCCTCAGCATCAGAATCCTCATAAGGAGGGAAAGAATATTCCTGGTCAGAAGATGAAACTGAAGAAACAGAAGCCTGATCAGAGGAGTCAAAATACACTTCCTGCCTTGGCCTTTTATCTGGAGGGGGATGTGAACCCCTAATCATAGTAAGTAAGTCCTCCACCATCTTAAGTAACTGTTTCTGAGACTTGGGTGCCGGATCTGAAGAGGCCTGGGCTGCAGTCTTTGATTTGGAAGGAGTCTTTGCCTTTGTCTTTGGCTTTGCCTTTATTAGAAGCTGAGTAGGCCTGAAAACCCCTTCGGAAGCTGGTACCTGCACAGCGGCTCTGGACCCATCCGAAGGAGCATTGTCCGAAGGTCCTGCAACAGAAATATTCAAAGGCCTAGTTGGCTCCTCGTGGGAGTCCGTTTCGGCCATCGGTTCCGAAATGGCCGACGACAGGGACTGCTAAAGCGCCTCACTGACGACGGCCGAACCTGAAGCTGGCTCTGCTTGTACAACATCGTCTGATTTGGATCTCGGAGGCCTGTCTTTATCCTTGCGTCGTTTGTGAACTCCGCTAGCCAGAACCGTATCCGACGACATTTTATAATTAAAACGCCTACCGAAGTAATGAAATGCAAAATCGTACCTTCGTTTAATCGTACGTTGATTGAATCTAGCACAAAACCGACAACTAGCTACGTTGTGGTCAGGGCCTAAGCAAGGAATACAGTAAGAATGAAAATCCTTATGAGGTATTTGCTTCCCACATGAAATACAATTATTAACTTTTTCTGACATCGGACTGGAGCAAGAAAAAGTTTCAACGGGTACTTAGCTTTGAGTAGGAGAAGAAAGTCTTCGAACTGAAGTACGTTTATAAAAAATTGCCAGGATTCAGCCGACCAGCACTTGTGAACTGCTATCACCGCACGGCAAGAAAGACTGGAGAACATGGCGTCGGCTGTCAGCTTTGTACTCCTGGCGCTCTGACATCAGGGAGCATGGCTGAGCAGCCGACGCCGGACCCAGACTTTGGGATTCTGGCCGACCAAGGACTGCCTGCCAGCAGGGGAGAACCCTACAGTCATGGCTGCAACAGTGAAAGACGATGAACATCTGGGAGTTCTTGTCATGTCCTCCTCTGAAACCCTAACTCGTCAATAAGACTGTACATATAGATAACTGGTATACATGAAAATAGCCTCAATTTCAATGGAAACTATGTAAAACATATTGTCATATATGGTAGCCAGCCCTCCCCCACGGCATACAGCAGAGACAATAACCAACTTCAAAATGAAAAAAATTTTGGACACCTTGGATCATGGGTTGGTAATTCATCTTTTGAACACTGCTTGACAACAGCAAGTCAGAAAATCCCTCTAATTGGCTTAGCTAATTGCTAAAAGAATATCATCTATATTTAAGGAGGTCATGGTTCCCTTGTATTCAGCATTAATTAGTTCAGTTAATGAATATAATTCCATCGCAGGGATGTGCCTCAATAGACATATCAAACAACTGCAAAAAAACTCTCAGATTCCTAACTAAGAAGATCAAGGCTTTAAAATAAACTGAGCTATCAAGGGAGACTGGAAGCAATGTCTCTTTACTCAGAATCTTATAGACTCTTGAAAGGAGATCTATAAATTGCCTTCCATGTCATTAGAGACCCAGTTATCCTGAATCCTTTCTAAGTCCACAAGTCTAATAGCTCCATAAATGCCAGAAGCCGGGATTTACATCTCCACCAGCAGATAAATAAAAAATGAAGGAGAAAGAGATTCATCACTTAGCACCTCTGTCACCTCTGGAATAGACTGCCCCTGCAGATTCCTCAGTGCAATACACTATTAACCTTCAAACATGACCTAAATGATTGAATGGATACCCACAAATTCACCACAGGTTTGAATGGCCTAACCTACCTACAGAAAGGAGGACAATGCCTAAGGATGGACCGGTAAGGTCAAGGCATAAATGGTCACGAGACTCAGTTGTCCTCAAATTTCTTTGACTACGAATACATATATATATATATATATATATATATATATAATATATATATATATATATCTATATATATATCTATATATATATCTATATATATATATGTGTGTGTGTGTGTGTGTGTGTGTGTGTGTGTGTGTGTGTGTGCATGCAGATATATATATATATATATATATATATATATATATATATATACACATATACATACACAGATGTATAGCTAGACATATGGATCTACTTTCATTCACTGAAAACACATTTAACTGAATTTCAGCTCACCCACACCAAATCATTGAAAGCACAAATGACTGAAAACTCATTTCACCAAATCCAATTTCACTGAATGCAGAGTATTGTAAGGCAAGTAAAACGTATATGCTCTTTTCCCCACTGTAGTGCGATCCTGGAGCTGGGCGGCCACAGTGGTGCAGCGGTTAGCGTTGCCGCCTCACAGCAAGAGGTTCTCCGGTTTGATCCTCGGCTGGGGTGCCTTCTGTGCGGAGTCTGCATGTCCTCCCTGTGGTCGCGTGGGTTTCCTCCGGGTGCTCTGGTTTCCTTCCACATCCCAAAGACATGCTGTAGGTGGATTGGACACTCTAAATTGGCCCTAGGTGTGGTGTGTGTGTGTGTGTGTGTGTGTGTGTGTGTGTGTGTGTGTGTGTGTGTGTGTGTGTGTGCCTTCTGTGGAAGGTTTAGTGCCGGGCTGGCAACTCAACAACATAAAAAGTACAGTTTTGTACCTACCATAAATGTAGAAGTTTGAGTGTTCACACTGCTGCAGTCATCACTCTTGGGTTATCCTGCCATCAGGCGGTCCCGCAGTCGGCCCGAGTTCCAAAGTCTTGGTCCGCTGTCGGTTGCTATTTCTTCTTCCCTGACGTCAGTGCGCCAGGGGTATATAAGATGCATCCGACACCATTTTCTTCAGTTTTTCTTGCCCCAGATGTCAGGTGCCCCCAATAGGTAGGCAATACATATTGATATATAAAAATATACATATAAAAATAAAACAATACCTTCAGTCACAAGCAAATACACCACAGAGGTTGTATAGGATAAAAAGGAATAGATAAGTCCAGCTAGTTCAGAGGGGATGGAGGGAGGGTAACCTGGACTGCAGCAGTGTGAACACTCGAACATCTACATTTATGGTAGGTACAAAAAGTACAGTTTTGTACCTACCATAAATGTAGATGTTCGAAGATCCACATTGCTGCAGTCATAACCTGTGGGTAGTCCGCTGTCCTCGGTCGGCCCGAATACCAAAGTGTTAGGCTGGCGTCGGTCATGGTCGCTCAGATCTGACGTCAGTACGCTGTGGTACTAAAGCGCATGACCGACGCCATATCCTCAGTCTTTCTTGCCCCAGATGTCAGAAGGCCTTAAAAGAAAGGCCATAGCCAAAAATAGAAAACGCAATCACCCATGTAGAAACAATATTTACAACACAAACCACACAACCACCCCAAACTACAGAGGGAAGGAGGGAGGTAAATTGGACTGCAGCAATGTGGATCTTGAACATCTACATTTATGGTAGGTACAAAACTGTACTATGTTCTTCATCTCACATTGCTGCAGTCATAACCTGTGGGTAGAATCCCAAAGCAAAGATAAAGGGAGGTTGGCAAAATCATAAAGCATTGGGAGCTGCTAACATGCCCTGTAAAACTGCAGTGGCAAACCCAGCCCTAGATTTGGAATAAAGAGGAGATGGTAATGTTTAGAAAAGTGTGCACTGAACTCCAAGTAGCTGCCTCCAAAATATCTTTAGTAGCTACTCCTTAAAAAGCAGTAGAAGTGGCAGTCGCCCTAGTGGAATGAGGTCTGATTCCAGACGGAACCTCCTTACCATGATGAGAATAACAAAAAGCAATACAATGGCCAATCCACTTAGAAATAGTTTGTTTTGAAACAGGTTTCCCCTGAGAACCCAAAGCAAAAGAAATAAACAACTGTTGAGACTGCCTGAACCCTTTGGTTCTGCTCAAATAATAACGCAACTGCCTGTGAATATCCAAAGAGTGCAAAATTTTTTCCCCTTTATTTTGGGGATCAGCATAAAATGTAGGCAAATGAATAGATTTGTTTACTGCCACATTAGAAACAACCTTAGGCATAAAAGTAGGGTTAGTACGCAGGGAGACCCTATCCTTATGAAATATCAGGAAGGGTTCAACTGCCATTAGAGCCTGTAATTCAGATACCCTTCTAGCAGACGTAATGGCCAACAAAAAAGCAGTCTTCCAAGACAAAAACTTCAACTCCGTAGTAGCTGCAGGTTCAAAAGGAGGTAAAGTGAGCTTTTCCAACACAAAATTGAGATCCCAGGAAGGAGTAGGAGCTCTACGTGGGGGTCTTATGTGTTTTGCCCCTCTAAGAAATTGCTTAAACAAAGGGTGAGATAATAAAGGAGGGTCACAGTCATAGTGAGCAGAAATGGCTGCAGCATGAACTTTTACAGAGGAGAAAGACAAACCCTTGTCTAATAATTCTGTAAGATACTGAAGTGAAACACTCAAATTAGGCACAGAGACATCAAAGCTCTTTGTTTTGCTCCAAAGAAAAAATCTCCTCCATTTATCAGCATAAACTTTCCTGGTACTAGGCCATCTGGCCTCCAAAATGACATTCAAAACTTGTTGAGGAAGCTGTGACCCCCCAGGGTCTAAAACAGAATATGCCAAGCTGTCAGATGCAGGGACTGTATCCTGACATTGCGGAAATGATTGCTTGCCTGGGACAAAAGGTGTGGAACTGATGGCAAAGGCCAAGGAGGCTCCCATACTAAACTCCTCAGCAGAGGGTACCAGTGCTGACATGGCCAATCTGGAGCTATTAGAATCATGCAAGGCTTGTCCTGTCTGACCTTCAAGAGCACCTTGGGAAGAAGAGGCAGAGGAGGAAAGGCATAGACGTGAAGGTTGTTCCAACTGAATGATAGAGCATCCACTTTCCAAGCTTTTGGGTGAAACAGCTTTGTGCAAAACTTTGGCAGTTGGAAATTTAGTGGAGAAGCGAACAGATCTAGGTCTGGAGTTCCCCAAGCCACCGTCAACTGTTGAAATACATGAGGATCCAATTTCCACTGGGATCCACCATCTGTCTGCTCAAAACATCTGCTAAGGAGTTCTGTGCTCCGCAGAAACCTTGCCTGAAGAGTGAGGTGCAAACTGAGAGCAGTCTCCCACAAAATCATAGCTTGTCTGCAAAGATGGTACGAATGGGTTCCCCCTTGCTTGTTGATGTACCACATGACTGTTGTGTTGTCTGTTTGAATCAACACCTGTCCTGGTTGAAGTAGATCCTTGAAGGCCATCAGGGCAAATTGGACTGCTAACATCTCCTTCATGTTGATATGCAAATGTTGTAGTCTGGGAGGCCACGTGTCTTGAACCCATTTCCCATTGAAGTGTGCACCCCAAGCCATGTCTGAGGCATCTGTCGTTAAGATCTGACTCGCCTCTGGTCGGGTCACAGAGAGTCCCTTGTTTAGGTGACATTCCTGAGCCCACCACAAGAATTCCCTTTGGATGCAAGGTATTATCTGAATGACAGTGTCCAAATTGTGGCAGTGTTGAGTCCATACGCTTTTGAGATACCATTGTAGCTTCCTCATATGCAGCTTGGCATTGGGAAGCACCAGAATACAAGATGCCATGAACCCCAAGGCCTGAAGGACTGTCCTTGCAGTCAGCCTGGACCGTAGAGATAATTGCTGGAAGTAAAGGGCAAGATTTCTTTGTTTGTCCGGGGTCAAAAACGCCATCTGAGAAGCTGTGTTCAGTCTCACACCCAGAAAGCACATGTCCTGAGAGGGTACTAGACTGGACTTTGTTTCGTTCACAGAATACCCTAGGCACCTTAACACTGTCATAACATACTGAAGATGGTGAAGTAACTTGACTTTGTCTTGAGCAAGAATCAGGCAATCATCCAAATAAGGATAAATTTGTATTCCCTTAGTCTTAAGAAGGCTATCACGAGCCAGGACTTTTGTGAACACCCTGGGTGCAGTAGATAAGCCAAAGGGCAATGCAGAGAACTGATAATGAAAAGTGCCATTCCGAAAACGCAGGAACCTCCTGCAGCTGGGCCTGATAGGAATGTGAAGATAAGCCTCTTTGAGATCCAGAGTTACCATCCAGTGATCTTTGCCTAGCAGAGGCAGAAGCTGTTGCAAAGTTAACATCTTGAATTTGGGAATGTCCAGGTATGTGTTGAGAATAGACAAGTCCAGAATTGGCCTCCAAGTGTTTCCTTTCTTTGGTACCAAAAACAGGCGAGAATAAAATCCGAGGCCCACTTCTGACGGAGGGACCCCCTGGATAGCCCCCATTTTTAAAAGTAAAGAAATCTGTTTGTGAGCCTCCAACTTTTGCTGAGGAGGAATGTCTGGCATGCCTTTGAAAGGAGGCAAGGTGTGAAAATAAAACTTGTAGCCTCGGTCTATAATGTCCAACATCCATTTGTCCTGGGTGACTAAAAGCCAATTTTGCCTGAAAAGTGCCAACTTTCCTCCCAGAGGAGCTGCCAGACAGGAGGGATCTGGCAGCTGGACATACAGGTCATTGGGTCTGTTTACGAAAAGGCTGACCCCTGCCCTCACCTGAAGATTGTGCAGGGGAACTCCACGTCCTAGGCCTGAAAGAACCCTGAGCATGAGCTCTGCCCCTACCACGTCTAGATCTGCCCCTAGACTGTAAATCAGAAGAAGGATCAGCCCATTCCTTAGTAGGGCAACTTCTACTAAACTTAGGGGGTACACCTGTAAAAAATCCTTAACTGTCTGCATAGACTTAGCTTTGTCTTCCATTTTCTTCAAAACTGACTCCACAGGAGAACCAAACAGAACTTCAGATTGAAGGGGAGCATCCAAAATACGAGCTTTAACATGCTCTGACAAGTTCTGATCCTTAAGCCAGGCGTGCCTACGAATAACTGATCCAGTGGCAGCCAACCTGGAAGAAGCCTGAAGAGCATCAAAACCACACTGCAAAGAATGCTTACCCACCTGATCAGAGGCATGAACTAAATCCTGCAATTCCTTACACTCTATGCCCTCTGCCAAAGCATCTACCTTAGATTTTAACTGACTTAGGAGAAAATTCTGGTACTTCAGCATATGAAACTGGCAATTCAAAGCCCTCATTGCTAGAGTGGAAGAGGTATACACTTTTACCCCACCTATCCAAAGCTCTAGAATCTTTATCCATAGGAACTGGATTCTTTACAACAGAAGCCCTGACACCCTTAGGTCGCTGGCTAATAGTTTCCGGGTCAGCTCTTGGGCTCTTATACAAATATTTATGAGCCTCTGGCACTCTGTAATACCTGTCAGGCTTGACCGGGGCAGGAGGCAAAGAATCAGGATTAAGGGAAGCTTCAGAGAAAACATCCTGAACAACATCCAAAACAGGGGGTATAGCCAAGGGCCTATGCTGTGGTAAAAACAAAAATTCCCTAAGTCTCTTACGAGAATCTGAGAAATCCTGACCTTCCCACTTAAAATGCTCCCTCATGGAATGCAGGGTTTCAGAAAAAGAAAAATCCTCTGGAGGGGAAGCAGAAGGACTAGAATCCTCTGCATCTGAATCAGAATAAGGAGGAAAATCCTGAATGTCTTCAGCCGAAGACTCCGAGTAATCTGAGGAATGCTCCAATCCTTCCACCTCTGTCTCCACCCTAGGCCTCTTATCTGGAGGGGGCATAGAACCCCTGATTAAGGTAATCAAACCCTCTGCCATTTTCAGCATATGCTTTTTAGGTACAGAACCTGCAGAACTAGGGCTGACGCCAGAGGAAGACAAACCAGGCCTGACCTTGGAAGGTACCTTAGAGACAGAAGTAGAAGGCCTAACCACCTTATGCAAAGAAGGGACTACAGAGACCTGAGAGGCCCCCTCAGCCTGACCCGACTCCTGAGAGGCCACATCCTGCAAAATTAAAGGCTCCCCCTGAGACTCAGCTGAAACCTCGGCTGGATCCACAGATTCCACCGTAGTTTCTAAGAACCGGCGTCCACGGACGACTCATCCTGCTTGGACTTTAACGATTTTTCCTTACGCTTCTTAGTGGTAGCGCCGGAGGATCCGACGGCATATTGTAATTACATCGCTTCAAGACAAGCCTAGCACAGTCTAACCTGCGTTTAATGGTGCGCTTATTAAATCTAGCACAAAGCGACACCCGACTACGGTGCTCAGGCCCCAAGCAAGGAATACAGAGAGAGTGGTAATCTATGAGGTATCTGTTTCCCACAAGAAATACAATTATTCACTTTTTCTGACATCCGGATTTGACTGAGGCAAGAAAAGATAAAATATTCCCCAACGGGTACTTAGCCCAACTTGGTCTTCGGTCTGAAACTCAGAATACGAAAATTTCAGGGCCTTGACGGCACTTGCAAACGCTGCTTCTGCTTCGACCATGCGGCAAGAAAGACTGAGGATATGGCGTCGGTCATGCGCTTTAGTACCCGCGGTACTGACGTCAGATCTGAGCGACCATGACCGACGCCAGCCTAACACTTTGGTATTCGGGACGACCGAGGACAGCGGACTACCCACAGGTTATGACTGCAGCAATGTGAGATGAAGAACATCTGTACTATGTTCATCGTGTTACACTGCTGCAGTCATCACTCTTGGGTTGAATCCCAAAGCTAAGGATGGGTGGTGGAACTAAACAGGGTTTGAAGAGGCTAGTAGGCCCTGCAGAACTGCAGTGGCAAAGCCAGCTCTGGTTTTAGAGTATAGAGGTAAGTGATAGTGCTTGGTGAAGGTGTGCACTGAACTCCAAGTTGCAGCCTCCAAAATATCCTTGGTTGGTACCCCTCTGAGGAAGGCTGTTGATGTAGCTGTAGTCCTGGTGGAATGGGGCCTGATGTTACCAGGCACAGATTTCCCATGGTGTGTGTAGCAGAAACGGATACAATGTCCTATCCATTTTGAAATGGTCTGTTTTGAGATAGCTTTTCCTTGGGATCCTGCAGCATAGGGTACAAAGAGCTGGTCAGATTTTCTGAAAGCCTTAGTTTTATCCAAGTAGTAACGTAATTGCCTGTGAATGTCCAAAGTGTGTAAGAGCCTTTCCCCTTTGTTTTGGGGGTTTTGGTAAAAGGTGGGCAAATGAATGGTTTGATTTAGGGCCACTCTGGATACCACCTTTGGCATAAAGGAAGGGTTAGTTCGTAAAGAGACTCTGTCTTGATGAAAAATGATGAAAGGCTCCACTGCCATTAGGGCCTGTAGTTCTGAGACTCTTCGTGTTGAAATTATTGCTAGCAGCAGGGCAGTTTTCCATGATAGGAACTGTAGATCAGCAGTGAAAGCTGGTTCAAAGGGCGGAAGTGTAAGCTTTTCCAGAACAAAGTTGAGATCCCAAGTTGGTGTTGGTGCTCTCCAGGGCGGTCTTATGTTCTTAGCCCCTCTGAGGAACTGTCTTAGTAATGGATGTGAAAATATAGGATGATCCGTGTTGTATTGAGCTGAAATAGCTGAGGCGTGGTTCTTAATAGATGAGAAGGAAAGTCCTTTGTGCAACATCTCAGTTAAATATTGAAGAATCTGAGGAATATTTGGGACAATGGGATTTTGGCCTTTAGCCTGGTTCCAGGTGCAGAATCTTTTCCATTTGTCTGAATAGACTTTCCTGGTGCTGGGTCTCCTGGCCTCCAGAATGACGTCCATCACAGCTTTAGAGAGAAGTGTTGACTGGTTATTTAGGCAATTTGCCATGCAGCCAGATTTAAAGTTTTGAGCTGGCTGTGTAGAATCTGATTGTTTTGCTGAGTGAGCAGGTGAGGAATTGTAGGCAAAATCCATGGTGGGCCTTGAGCCATGTTCCTTAGTATTGGATACTAGTGTTGGTGTGGCCAGTCTGGAGCAATGAGTATCATTTGTGGCCTGTCTAATCTGGCTTTCAGCATCACCTTTGCCAGAAGAGGCAGTGGAGGAAAGGCATACACTGTCAATGTTTTCCAACTGAAAGAGAGGGCGTCCGCTTTCCAAGCTAGTGTGTGGTATGTCCTTGTGCAGAATTTCCGTAGTTGGTAGTTTTGGGGGGAAGCAAACAGATCTACGTCTGGTCTCCCCCATTTTTGAGTTATCATTGCGAATACTTGTGGATCTAGTTTCCACTCGTGAGGATCTGTGATGTTTCTGCTTAGATCATCTGCCAGTGTGTTTTTCTTTCCTGGTAGGAATTGTGCTTGTAGTTGAACTTGGTAGGTCAGTGCTGTGTTCCACAAGGTCATTGCTTGTCTGCATAGGGGGTAGGAGTGTGTGCCCCCTTGCTTGTTTATGTACCACATCACTGTGGTGTTGTCCGTCTTTATTAGGAGTTGTCCTGGATGTAAGAGGTCCTTGAAAGCTGTTAGAGCATTTTGTACAGCTAGCATCTCTTTTTGATTGATATGTAGATGCCTTTGGTTTGCAGATCATTTGCCCTGAATATACTGTCCTGCCATGTGTGCTCCCCAGGCATAATCCGATGCATCTGTTGTTATAGTTTGCCTGGCTGTGGGTAAGGTGAAAGGCTGACCCTTGTTGAGGTGACATGCCTGAGCCCACCATAGAAACTCCTGTTGAAGGCAGGGAATGAGTGGAATTATTTGTTTCCAAGCTGTGGCTTTGTTGAGACCATACGCTTTTCAGATACTATTGTAATTTCCTCATATGCAGTTTTGCAAATGGTATTAGTAGTATGCAAGATGCCATGAATCCCAAGGCCTGCAGAATTTTTCTGGAAGGGAGTTGGGTCTTTGTTGCCATCATTTTGAAGTATTGAGTCAGTTGTCTTTGCTTGTCTGGAGTGAGGTAAGCCATCTGGGCCGTTGCATTTAAGCTGGCACCCAGGAATATTATGTCTTGTGAGGGCACTAGTTTTGACTTCTTTTCGTTTACTGTGTACCCTAGGCAACTTAGTAGGTTTTTGACAAACGCCAGATGCTTTAATAGAATGTCCTTGCTTTCTGCTTGAATAAGGCAGTTGTCCAGGTATGGATATATTTGAATCCCTCTTTGTCTGCAGTATGCAATTACTGGTGCCAGGCATTTTGTGAAGACCCTGGGCACAGTAGATAAGCCAAAGGGCAGTGCAGAGAATTGGTAATGGGTTGAACCTGCAATAAATCGGAGGTATCTTCTGCAATTTTGTCTGATAGGGACATGCAGGTATGCCTCCTTGAGGTCCAACGTTACTAGCCAAGCCTTCTTGCCCAGCATGGGAAGAAGTTGCTGTAGTGTTAGCACCTTGAATTTGGGTACTTTCAGGTACATGTTTAGAAATGAGAGGTCCAGAATGGGTCTCCAGGCTTTGTCCTTTCGTGGAACTAGAAACAGTCTTGAGTAAAATCCTTGTCCTTGCTCCTGTATAGGAACCTGCTGAATGGCTCTCATGTCCATGAGAGTTGAAATTTGCTTTTGAGCCTCTGCCCATTGATTTGGTGGCAGGTTTGGCATTCCTTTTATCCTTGGCAAAGTGTGAAAGTGGAATCTGTATCCTTGAGATACAATATTTAGGACCCATTTGTCTTTTGTGATGATGTGCCAATTGTCTGCAAAAAGTGCTAGTTTTCCCCCCAAGGGAGCTGCCAAGAGGGTTTTGCTTGGTAGTCTGAGGGGTAAGTCATTGTGTTTGTCTTCTGGTAGTTTGAGACCTGTCTTCTCTTCCTTTTTGGGTTGTGGCACTCCATTGTCGAGGCTGGTAAGAGCCTTGTGGCTCGCATCTGCCTCTTGGGTGTCTGTATCTGCCCCGCTGTGGTCTGGCAGAAGCTGGAAAGGACCAGTTTTTGGTTGGCCAATTTCTGCTGCAACGAGGAGGTTGAACCTGTAAAAAATCCTTGACCGTCTGCATACATTTTGCCATATCCTCCATTTTCTTTAAAACTTCTTCTGCTTTTACACCAAATAAAACATCCTGCTGTAAGGGTGCATCCAATAACTTTGCTTTAACATGATCAGGTAAAGTTTGTTCTTTTAACCAAACATGCCTACGTATGACAGACCCTGTCACTGCTGCTCTACAAGAAGCTTCCAATGAATCAAATCCACATTGCAAAGTATGTTTTCCCACTTGTTCAGCTGAATGCAACAAATCTTGCATTTTCTTGTAATCAGGCTGTTCTGTATGTGAGAGCATTTTATGTTTTAATTGAGACATCAGATATTGTTGATATTTTAGCATGTGAAACTGACAATTTAAGGCCCTCATAGCTGGAGTAGCTGAGGTATATACTTTCTTTCCCCATCTGTCTAGCGCTCTAGAATCCCTTTCAGAGGGCACAGGATTTTTAGCAGTAGAGGCTTTAACCCCTTTGGGACCCTGGGGAATGGTTTCTGGGTCAGCAACAGGGCTTTTATACAGGAATTTGTGTGAGTCAGGGACTCTGTAGCATCTGTCTGGTTTGGCTGGTGCAGGAGGTAGTGAATCTGGGTTTAAGGCTAGATTCTGAATAAACATCATCCACAATATCTAACACAGGTGGAACTGCAAGTGGTCTGTGCTGGGGTAGTAAAAGGAACTCTCTTTTCTTAGAATCAGAGTAATCCTGGCCTTCCCAGTGGAAATGTTCCCTCACAGTATGTAAGGTTTCCCCAAAAGAGTAGTCTTCTGGGGGAGATGCAGAAGGGATAGACTCTTCAGCATCAGAATCTTCATAAGGGGGAAAGGAATATTCCTGTTCCTCAGAAGAGTCTGAGGAAATTGAAACCTGGTCAGAGGAAGCGTAGTCCTCCTCCTGCCTTGGCCTTTTATCAGGAGGGGGATGGGAACCCCTGATTAGGGTAATTAAGTCTTCGGCCATCTTAACCATCTGTTTCCTAGGCATGGGGCCTTGTACTGGAGACTGCAGTGCAGTCTTCTTTGTTTTTAAAGGAGTTTTCAGTTTTGCATAGGATTTAATAGTGAGTGTAGTCAGTCTGAAGACACCTTCAGCAACTGAAGGCGTTTCAACTGCACCGGAATCTCCTTCAGGTATGGAGTCGGAAGGGCCTAAAGGTAAAGGTAGTGGAGGCCTAGTAATCTCCGCTTGTGAATCAGATGTTGCCTGGGGTTTTAAATAAGCGGTAGTCAGGGGCTGCGTAGGCACCTCACTGAAAACTGGAGAACCGGCGACTGGCCTAGCTGAGGCCTCGGAGTCCGGTTTGGATTTCGGCTGCCTGTCCTTATCTTTGCACTTTTTATGCATTCCAGTCGTCGGTTGCTCTGATGGCATGGTATAATTAAATTTCCTACCAAAATAATGTCGGGCAAAATCAAACTGACGCTTAATAGTTAGTTTATTAAATATAGCACAAAACCGACAACCTGTGACGTTATGGTCTGGGCCTAGGCAAGGAATACAATAAGAATGAGTCCTTATGAGGTATTTGCTTCCCACAAGAAATGCAATTGTTAACTTTTTCTGACATCAGACTGAGGCAAGAAAAGGTTCCCCAATGGGGTGCTTAGCTTTATGAAGACTTCGGTCTGAAATTCGATTTGAAAATCTCAGGAGTCGACCGACCGGCACTTGCGAACTGCTTCTGCTTCGGGCACCGCGCGGCAAGAAAGACTGGAGAAAATGGCATTGGATGCATCTTATATACCCCTGGTGGACTGACGTCAGGGAAGAAGCGACAGCAAGACTTTGGAACTCGGGCCGACTGCGGGACCACCTGATGGCAGGATAACCCAAGAGTGATAGCTGCAGCAGTGTAACATGATGAACATCTCCAATGCCAATCATGAGCGGACAGGGTGATCTGCTGTGGCGACCCCTAACCAGGAAAAAGCCGAAAGAAGAAGTGCGATCCTGGAGCTAGTATATATTACACCCCCTCTAACTATATATACTAACTCCAGGATCGCACTACAGTGGGGAAATTCAGTGAAATGTGTTTTCAGTGAATGAAAGTAGACCCATATATATATATATATATATATATATATATATATATATATATATATATATATATATATATAAAACAACATACATAAATTCATAGGATCTACAAGGTAAATGAGTCTCTCTATTGGTCCAGTTACACTGGTGACTTTCACATTAATCACATTTTATGCTGGTTTCATTTGGATAACAGGAAAGCTGACTGACTCTAGCAAAACTGACATAATTCCAGGTTGAGGAATATACATTTCTCCGCTACTGTGCAGTCTCAGAGTTGGTATACTTAAGTAGCAGTAGGTCTGGGGTGTAGGCCTGCAAAGTAAAAACCCTGTTTTTGCTTTGCATGCCCCAAAGCTAGGTCTTGGAACATTTACACTGCACTGTTGTGGTGTCAACTTTTTTTTTGGCCGACACTGTGAAGATTAGCTTTTGTTCAGTATATGCATCTGTGTGTGTGTGTGTGTGTGTCTGTGTATATATAGTGTGTGTGTGTGTGTGTGTGTGTGTGTGTATATATATATGTATATATATATATATATATATATATATATATATATATATACACACACACACACACACTCACATATATATATATATATATATATATATATATATATTTATATATACATACATACATATATATAAGATATATATATATATATATATATATATATATATATATATATATATATACACACACACACACACACACACACACACACACACACACACACACACATATGTGTCCTACACTTCTGGTATTTGTGTATAATGAAATATAACAGCTGTGGGCAAACCTTGTAATATAAACAGCGTTATGCGTACCATACAATCTCCCAGCATAAGAAATCTGGACAAAGCCTAAAATAATGGGGGGACAAAGGCCCAAAAATTGGGACATATTTTAAATACTGCTCTTATAAACTTAGAAATTTGTTAAAATAATAAGGTTTATGTTAGTATGTATGGAGATATGTGAAGGCTGCCAGCCTAATCAGATAGAATTTTGTAGATAATTCTGCCATTTGTAAATATTAATATAAGTCACAGGCTTGTTCTCTTAAATGGAAGAAAATGGTGTTAAATGTGGAACTGCAAAAATGTTAACAACAGTGCACTCTGCAGAAGGAAAACTGATAAGTCAAGCATTGTGTATTTGTTTGATCACAAAACCGTGAGCCGAGATGTGTAAATGAAGGAATTCTTGCTTTTGTTTTCAGACTACAGTTAATTGCTAGACTTTGCATGTATAATGTCTTTTATTGCTGTAGCTTCCGGACCAGGTGCAAGAACAAAAGGGCTGTTACACTCTGAGCTTCTGTTAGCCTGGGAAACAGAAAATAATGATGTAATCTGAAATGAGTCAGTGGTACTGGTTATCAAGTTAAAGACAGGGAGACTCAGAGCATTCTGCATTTTTCTTGAGAACATCCAAAATCACCAGCACTCTGCCTATGCTCTATATGTAAGTTCATAGGTTCATAGGTTCATACTAGGCTATCTGCCTAGGGCGTTTATAAGCCTAGCCAGAGTGTGTTTGGCTTTCGCTACCCATTTTAAATTAATTTTGCTATGCCCTTTTTCGAGGTTAGTATACTGTGCCTCTATCTAACAGTGACACAGAAGTGATACCCGGGGTAAACCTACGATCTCCCATCTACTCATCAAGATTCCTCTGGAAGAGAGTCAATGAGGGACTCTGCCTAACCTGGACTGGGATTTTATTCCAGAGTGAGGGGAGCCTCTGGGTTATGAATCTGTCCCTCCAGCATGTCCTATTTATTTCAGTGCTGAGGTTCAAGTCTCTCGAGCGTGTAACATGTCCATTAATTCCGGGTTGGACATGGCTTTATACGTCAGGCACAGCTCGCCTCTGAGCAGGCGGTATGCCACTGAGTAGAGCTGGAGTTTCTTTAACCAGGCAGCATATGGCATCTGTTTGAGCCCTTTGATCCTCTTGGTGAGGTACTTTTGGGGTCTTTCCAGTTGCTGCAGGTGTCTGGTAAGGTACATCCCAAAAGGGACACTGTACTCAATTATGGGCCTGATGAGGGATGAGTAAAGAGGAATGATGACCTCCCCTGATCTAGATGTGAATCCCTTCATGATTAGGTGGGCTATATAAAATGTTTTTCTAACCACTTTGGCCACGTGGTTGTCAAATGAGAGACTGCTATCAACTTGGGTCCCCAGGTCCCTAATTACTTCTTCTGTACTTAATGGATTACCACCTATGTGGTAATTTGTGGGCAATTTGTTTTGCCAAAGGGGATGGCTATACACTTTTTGGCGTTTAGCTTGAGGCCATGGCTCTGGCACCAGTTGTCTGTTTCTATGAGGCCCTTTTGGAGGATGCTTGTGTTGGCTGGAGAGTCGATTATGGCGCCCACTTTGCAGTCATCTGCGAACTTGGTCAGCCACAGTCCTTCCGTGTTGGCCTGTACCTCCGAGAAATATATACCGAACAAGAGAGGTCCCAGGACTGAGCCTTGTGGGATGCCACTTGTAACTGGTTTGGAGTCTGACATGGCTCCAGCAAATCTAACCATGTGGGTTCTGTCCTTGAGCAGGTTTGAACCCATCTAGTGACATAGGGGTTTATACTTAAGCTGGTGAGCTTATCTATAATGCCCGAGTGGAGTATTGTATCGAAGGCTTTTGCGAGGTCCAGGTAGGCTGTGTGTTTTAGAACTGTGTTTTCTCTTAAATATAGCTAGGAAATAGGAAGATTAGATTAGTGTTTTTTCTGTATTGATGTCAGAACCCTTCTACTGTATTATTTTAAGCATTTCTCTGTGATATCTGAACTCTTGACTAGTACTGTGTAGTAAGAAGTTTTGTCTTGTGTTTTTATTATTTATTATTAAATATTTTTAAACTTTTCAACTGTGACTGTTTTGTGTTGAGATAATTTAAGCTCTAGAGTACATTGCATGTATATAGTGGTACTGTCCAAGTCACTCGAATAAGCTTTGCTGTTCAGTCACACTTACCATTTGGATAATAATATCGCACAGTAATAATTGGACATCCTTTGTTACGGGCCTTTTTAGTAGCTGATAAATATTAGTGGATGGTGGCAGTGATTTCTACTGTATAGTCTGAGTAAAAGGGGCACAGCTAGAGAACCTGTAACAGCCTTCCCCAGGAGTGTCTGTGTGGTTGTGCATAACTCTTATCTCAAAGTGTGTGAGTGTGTGTCAGCTACTTGGGTAGGGACATGAAGCACTGGTTGGACAGATAGGGTGCTGGAGGTTTTAGTTTGCCCACTAGGGTGAGATCTGGACCCTATAGCTCTGCCAGTGGGAAGTCTTATTGGGGATATGGACAGAAAGGGAGAAACCAGCCCCAGACTGACTGTGGTCTTTGTGTGTTGTTAAGGGAAACTGTACTTTCCTGTGTGTGTATTTGTTATCCTCCCCTGTCTGGACACCCCTCACTGGTGTTAGGGGTGAGGACTGAGGCTCCCTGATTGCTAGGCCAGTGCATGGGTGTCACAGTATCTATTTTTGTGAAAGACGAGAAGTTTCCTGCTCAAATGCATGTCATTATTTAGTGGCATGAATCTTCAGTGATTTGCCAGAAAAACACAAATTATATAAGGAACGGACCAATAATACGAGGGGAAAATCTGGAGAGTTGAGAGGTATGGTCTTATGTTTGATGCACAGCAGTTACTACAGAGGATTAAGGCAATGTGTTAACATGCTGCTACTTGTAGTACAAGGTTTAATTCCCAGAGTCACCAATTGCCCATTGTATGACTATGAGCAACTCAGTGCAGTGTTCTCTGGCATTTGGGATATTTGGCTGAGCTTCTCAGAGATCTCCTGTATCACTGCCCAGAAACCAAACCTCTTATCCAAACAACTCAAAGTCCCAGACTGTTTTACTTGGAGTACACAGTAACAGATGTCCTGAATGGCACTTCTGTAGCACATTAGATACATTGTTGCCAGTGTACATACAATATAACAAATCTATTTCATTACCAGTTATGTCACTAGAAGCTGCATATCTGCTATACAAGCCAGGTAAGTCTGACAATGTATGTGTCAGTTTTTCTGGTGGATCAGACCACTGTACACATACCCATACAAGAATGCCTTCGGGTCTTTCATGTAACACTTAACGATGAAGAATCCAATTCATCTTCACTCATCTGTATTTTTGCACCACAATCATTACAAACTTTATTAACTGCATTCGTAAACCATTGTGTAGTTTAAGTTGTAACATACTGAGTCTATGAGAGATGCTCAAAGTATCAAAACTTTGAGTGTCTGTCATACAATCATAGCAGTTAGAATCACACAGATTTAAGCACACCAAGAAAAAAATACAAAGAAAACCAAAATCTACTTTTTTTGCAGTGTGGCAGGCCCCCTGCACCCCCCACCTCCTGTTAATTATATACACAAACTCTGGAATCTCAGTATGGTAGGGAAAAGGTAAATTCCTGGATCCCCACTGCACTGCACTCTCACAGTGAAAAAACTCAGTATGTGCAATCAGCTGTACTGGCTTTTTTTTTTTCAGAACAAGCCGACTTCTAGATGGGTTGAATGGAACCCAACATATTCCACTTCATTTTCATCTTTTCCATAAACAGGAATCATGCCCAAATATTACAACATTGTCTATGTGACATAACAGATATGTTCTTATCATATCAGTTAACATATGACAGGACCTTTATTCAAGGTTTCTTGGTTGGATATGTATACGGTCTCCACTAATCAGAATTATGCTCTTTTGTCCATAAAATCCTGTGTTCGGGACATACATGAACTTATATGTTTGAAAAGAAGTGATGTATCACATTGGCTACACAGGCAAGTACAACCCCACATCCCATAATTTTAACCCATATCACTAGAAAGTGCTTCAATAGGGATCATAGGAGTTAAAAGGCAACTGAGCAGTGAGGCTATTTACACCCTGCCAATACCAAAAGTTAGGCATTACCTCTCTTTTCAAGGATGGCCAGGCCAGTCATACCAAGGGTGAATTTGTGAATGTCCATACAGCTGTCCAGCTTTTTTTTAAAGGAAGAGAGTGTGTGAGACTGCTTAATTTGGACAGGGAGTTTGTTCCAGAGAAGGGGTAGCTGCTGTGTGACAAAGCTATCCCTCAAAGGTAAGTGGAAAGCTGGGGAGTAAGTGTATGAAAAATTGGCACTATAAACATGTATGTCAATCATGAACAGCAAATGATGAAATAAAAACAAAAATTAAATATGTACACTCTACTAAACAAGTAATATAAAACTGTAAAACTCTCAGCTTTCAGGGAACTCCAACAACAGCAACCAACAAAGGATAAACTCATCCATGGGGTATTGGGGGAGTGTACTCATCACCTATCAATTAGGTATGCTTACAGATCACCTAATAACGTGAAAACGTACCTGTTGTGCCAAACACTGACAACACTCATTAATGGATCCCTAGCTGGGTGGAATCCTAAGCATTTCCAAACAGGATGGGAAGAAGCCACAGGATGACAACAAGAAAAATTTCAAACAACTGCCTTCTGGTGCACAGACTTCTATAATGTAGCCCAATACCCAAAGCAGTGGTTAGGTAATAATGCTTAGTGAAGGTGTTGCAAAGGAATGTAAGTTGCTGTGATACAGATGTCTGCAGTGGTGACTTTTTTGTACACATTTTTCCCAGCTAACCAATGACTTCAGTTTACCATAACTTGCTCCCTTACTAATTTGTCCTTCTCAATCCCTGTGCATTTGGCGATAACATGGTGTGACCCTTCACTAGGAAGGTGCTCCTTTGAAATAAGTCTACAGTTTCAAGAAGGGATACAGATTGCCATATACCAAGCAGAAGAATATGGCAAGTTTGGGCTGTCATACTGCAGCAAGATGAGAGGCATCATTCATTCTTTCCTATGCTCTAACTCCTTTCTTAGCATGCTAGAAAATATCCTGGGGTAGGCATGCGTATGGGAAACTTCAGTATATCTCCCTGTCTCCAGAGGTGCTGTATCCCTCTACCACCCTTTTTACCTAATGCAAGTAAAAGTCTCCTTCACTGGTTCCTGGTGACCATCAGGACCCATGACATAAAGTGCAATCAAGCACACTGCTCCTACCTCCCCTGAGAAAACTGAGCAGGCACCTCCAATATCTGGGCCACAAGTCAAGCCTGGGCCATATGGGTCATAGTCATATCATCATTACAAACATCAGCATCCATGACGCTGCACTAAAACTTTTCTGAAAGCTGAAGACTTTGGATTCAAAAATTTGGGATGAATCCCACTTAATGTGCAACTGCTAGGAAAAAAAATAAAAACAGAAAATATCTAATACACCATGTTTCTTCAACCTGCAGATGGGAAGTGATAATGGCATTTAACACCTTTAACTTTGAAAAGGATGAGGCAGAGAAGTTATCAGCCCTGTGAACCAGATATTTAGAGTATACTGCGAATGAACGAAGCTTTCGGAGTTGAGGCATTTGTATTTTCAATAAAAAAAATAAAGGGTCCATGAGTCAGCAGATTCATATTTAAATGAATTGAAGAAATTTGGATGATTCACTGACAAGACGACAAAACTGTTACACTGAAAATGATCAAGCCACAGTCAGCAGACGATATTTGTTTGTATGTATGTACAGCCAGTAGTCTTTTTTGAGTATCCATCTTAAAAGCATTACTAAGGAAACAGAAATGGGCTTAAGTAACTGAATCTGCCTAACACTATTTACAAACCTCTACGCACTCCTTTGATATACTACTGGCAAAGAACTGCAGAAAGACAGCCCAAGCTTGTCATATTCTTTTGCTTGGTATATGGGAATCTATACCCCTTCTTGACTATGGATATAAGTGCAGAAACAAAAGTTGACTATTCCAGACAATAACATCAATAGTTCTCAAAGTAGAAACAAAGTGCAAAAGTCACTAATAACCAGTCAAAGCACATTGGTTCTGGCTCCCCCAAATCAATCCAGGCTGAACATTTTCAAATGGTTCAAAAAGTTTTATTTAGTGCTTTATTCTTTTCCATAGACTTCAAAAGAATAACATCACACAAAATGTTCCTAACCTTTATATATGCTTCCAACAGCAGCAGCCTCTAATTACCAAATGTATTACAACACTTCCTTTTTAAATTAAAATCACGACAATATAATTTCCAGTACATCACACAATAAATTAAACAATAAAACATGATATAACAAAATAAGTTCCTGTATTTCTTATAGTAATTTTATTAAATTTATTACTTTACACCTTTTTATTAAAAATTCCTAAACAACTCTAACCTTGGTAGGTACAATGCAAAATTCATTAAAAACAATTGTATTGAGTAAAAATGAATTACAATTCAGTGTCTGTCACTTTCAAAATGGGAACCAATGAATATATGCCCATTTAATCCTGGAGGGCAGCTGCATCAAGTTGTATCAGCCAAACTAATTTGTGATATTCTAACAAAGTCTCCCCACTGCCTACCTGTAGGTCTGGGTTCCACTTGCTCCAATATCCAGAACAAAAATGTACCTTCATCACAACTTTTAAGGTGCCTGTACAGTGCATTTGTTTCATTCTGTCTGGATATATCATAACAGTGCTCATATATCCTAGTTTTCAGAGCTCTTTCTGTTTTCCCAACATAGAAACAAAAACAAATTTAGCAGTAGGCAAGATATACATTAGAAGGGATTACTATCAAAAATGCGATTTTGTAAAGCGCGAACGGTGACGTTACCGATGCATACGACCGACTCAAGAATATTCAGTGGGTCCAAAGGCTGACGCGGCAACATCGACAATGTTTTGTCTATATTAATCTTGACAGTAGCCGTTGCCAACCATGCTTCATGTCCCTGCCTTGTTTATGTCCTTATGAACTGATGTACACTTGTAAGTCGACATTCTGAATGTCGTTTCTACCATGTTCGAGGAGGTGCCTGCTGTTTAACTGACTTTCTGCCTTTTGACTGTAAACCCATTAGAAGAGCCATAAAAATACCACTCATTTAGCTTTCATAGGGGTACTAATAATGGGAATACTCACGTAACCACAATTTGCTACATATCTACATTGGTGACATGCCCCACATTTGTATGTACTTGCCTTCCTAGAGTTGTTGGCTATCCCTATTTTACTAGACCATGACTCCAATATTTTTGATACCTTTCTATAACTGTAAAAATGTAAAAAAAGGGGTTGTATTAAATGAATGAATGGCTAAATAGCATAGTAATGGCAGTGAACCACAACAACCTTATAATACATGCAGATTCACAAGACTTAAATGGATTAAAAAGAAGCATTATTCACTTCAAATAACTAAAGAAAGCACAGTTGTGTAAGAACTTTCCATAACAGTAACTGTTTGACTGATCACTGCTGCAGTTTTTGAAGCAGCTACTTGGTCTTCTGTTCATCCTTTTACAAAATATTACAAGATTAAAGTTTATTCTATGAATAGGGTAGGGATTGCTCTTTCAATTTTACTAGATCTTAGACAGCTTCTGTAATCCCCCGTAGATTATTATTACTATAAAAGCAATCATTGAAGGAAGTAGTACAATTGTTTAAGAAATTACCATTACAACAAACATCCAACTGATCACTGTTACAGTTTTACATCTTTGTCTACTTCGCTTTCTTTTTAGTTTGGCCAAGGTAGGTACTTTTATGCTTTTTCAACCTTTCTTCTGACTTGTAAATATGTATACAATCCCCCCTACTTCTGCTTCAGCAGTCTGTCTGGGGGAAGAAAGTCCAGAGGTATTTTATTTCCATATGCCATTTTATGTATCAGTGCCTCAACTGGGATGAGGTCATAACTCGGATGAGGGACCTGAGCGCGTGCGTTATGTGGCGGATCCTGGCACCTGACAGGCAGCTGACTGTTTTCTCCTTATTCAACCTTATGAGTGGGACAACAGTGTGCTTCACTATCGAGTCACTTATGACTAGTGTGTTGGGCATGCTGTTCTGCCTTAGGGGGCTTTGGTTGAGTGGTGCACTGTTTAGGAGAGTTATGTGCCTCGTGATTAGTGTTGTGTTGTGGTCGAGTGTGTTTCTGCCTTGGAGGTGACTGCTGTTTGGGTAGATTTTTATTGAGAGCCTCCGGAAAGGTGGGTTGTGTGGTTTGTGTTTTTATGTGAAGGCAGTGCTGGTGTGTGTTCTGGAGGGCTATGTGTTCCATGTGGTGTGGTGCAAGTGTTGACCTTCTCCTCTTGACCAGCTATTCTGGTCTTAGCTGGAGAGTGCGTGGATTCTAATTTGGATATATAAGTGCAACTCTCGCAAGTCTGAGTGTTGGGAAGTAAGAGGAGAGGGTTGTCGGTGTACATGAGGCAGTTGCTACATTGCCTCAAGATGCAAAAGTTCACCAGGTTAGTAGGCGAAAGCACAGGGAACTGACCATTAGATATGCTTGGATGGGTGGGTATTAATAATAAGGACTGGAGCTGTTTCCTTGTAGAACGTTTAATGCTGGTAGCACTTTTGTGAGCTACAATAATTGCTACAAGAAGTCTGGAAAAGTGCTAGACTGATAAGATAGTAAAACTATAGGAGAGGATACAACTAGCTGGTCTAAGGGAAAAATTGAAGAGCAGACTTTGGCACCACTCAGAAGCTACAAACCATCTTGGATACAGCAAATCTGTATCTGGACTAGACTAGTTACAGGAAAGGTGGGAAACAAGCACAAATGCAGGCTTTTAAACCAGAAGTTGAAAGAGATGGAAAAAACTGCCCAAATGGCCAATAAACTTCCCTTTTTGGACCAGTACCAGTCCTCCTATGGTAGACAGACTACCTAGTGCTTACTACTACAACTGAGAAGCTAGAAGGCTTCCCTCCAACACAGACAGGCTTGGGGGGGGGGCTCAAAAGATTACATACAGTCCTGGATACAGTAAATCTGTATCTGGACGAGACTAGTTACAGTAAAGGTGGGAAACAAGCACAAATGTGCTGCAGCTACATGGTCCAATGTGCAAACTTTTGTTACTCATTAAAAATTGGATATCATTTCTAGAAACAGACAGATTTCATTCCTCTGTACTCTGGAATATCCTTCCTTGAGGGCCACCCAAGAACAACGTAGCTGGGGAGTCTGTCCCATACGGTGAGTTAGAATGAAATGGACATCAGATTTAAGAGTTATGTTCTCACCATAAATAAGCATCTGTGTTGTCCATTTCCATTCTTCCTCAACTTCCCTCCCACCCATTTTTTTCCTGGAGAGACCTATTGGACTGTATTGGGAACCTAAAGTTCTGGGTTTGAGCCCTTCCTTTCTCTATCAGCTATACCTGTCCCTATTTAACTACACGGACATATGGCAACATACTTGATCTGAGGTAAATGGGGATGGAATAGGGCATTATGGGTAGAGGGAGGAGCTTGACAGCTGGATTCGAAGTCTGGAATATGTGGCCGAGTTGGATCCGAATGCATGCATTTAGGAAAATTGAAAATGGACAACACAGATGCATAGTTATTTTGGAAAATTAGACTAAATGAGTTTGTTTAAAACACTGCACATTCAACAGCCCTCTAGGTAGATACAAGTCTGTATGATGGTCTTCTTTTAAACTGTACCAAACTGTTTGCAACAGTTTATACCCTAAAAATTATGTTAGTGTACAGCAAAAACACAGCAGATTTCACACCAATAGAAGGTGATTCATCAGACCGTTCTCTTAAATACAGAAATCTAATTGAGTTCAATTAATCCATTCACCTATCAGCAATAACAACTAATACTAAAAGCTTGTTGCATGACTAACATAAAATATCTTCAACCTTCATCCATAAAACATTAACATATGACACAATAAAAATTTCTTGAAGTCATAAATATTTAAAAATGTTGACCTAATATACAAAAATCAAGTACAATTAGAATCACATACATAGCGAATAAGCATTATCTAAGTGGACGCACTTTCAAATAAGGTTTAATAGAAGATACTTCATTTAAGCTGGGAACTCTATTGGCTTGCAGTTTCATTATCCACCTAAGTTCATGTTGTTCAGTGATGGTCTTAAGATCACCTAAATGCAAACTTTCACTATACATTCTATAACACTAAAGTTAAAATTATGAGTTCCACTGTATTCAATTATGTGTTTAGCTAAAGCACGTCAGTCTGCATCCTCTCTTCTGTATCGCAGCTAAGTTTTCTCTAATGGGTTCTCTTACAGAACAATTTGTCATCCCAACATAAAATGAACAGCACAGTTTACATACTGTTAAGTATATAACATTTCTAGTGGAACAAGTAGCATTCACTTTAAATTCAAAGTTCTTAATTATTGGATGAATAAAACTATTGCTAACATTTAACACTTCATAGATATTACAGGCACCACATGGATTAGCACCTCTGTGCTGTAATATATGTGACGAATCACTAGTATCGTAACATAACGACCTTTTTAAATTTTTCTTATTTTTAAAATGATAGTGTGGATAATCTCCTACCACATCCTTAAGCTGTTGGTCTAACTTTAAAACAAACCAATTCTTTTAAATAATGTGACAGACTATCAATGTCACTTGAATAATGTAAACCAAAGGAAACTACTGAACAATGTTGCAGCTTATTAGATGTAGAAAGACTTGGGGAATCCGAGAATGAAAGGTATGGCTTTGCCCTGCTCTTTCTTAAAGTGACAGCTTCAATGACCATGGTTTTTACCTCAACAGCTCTGTAATTGCGATCTAAAAGTTTATTACGAAAATCTGTAATATATTGCATACACTTCTGATCATCTGCATCTAATCTAGAAATGTGCATGGCTTGTCCCTTCAAAATATTACTATAAACATGGGACGGGTGCATGCTTTCTCTATGAAGAATGTTATTGCTCCTACAGGTCTTTCTATGTAACGCTATACTAAATTCACCATTAGAATCACTAGAAATTGTAACATTCAAAAAATCTATGCATGAAGATGAATACTGATATGTAAACCTTAAAAAAACTAGTTGTCTGGTGTAAAAATTCTATAAAATTAGCTAAACACTCTATAGTACCCATCCATAATAAAAATAAATCATCAACAAATCTCCTGTAGAAGCCTATATACTCAGCAAATACATTGTTATTTAAAACTAATTCCTCTTCCCAATCTGCTACAGCCATACAGGCATAGCTATTTGCACAAGGAGTGCCCATAGCTACACCCTGTTTTTGAAGATATAGATAACGTTAAACCGAAAAACATTATTTTCTAAAATATGCTCCAAGAGCATACAAATGAAGTCTTTTTGATGTCATATTGGCTTTGATGAGTTAAATAGGACTTAACTGCAGAAATACCCTAGGAATGACTGTGAATAATGACTGTACATCTAAAGATACCATTATAGAATTGAATAAAGTAGAGTCTTGCATAATAGTCACATGGTCATATAAATCTTTTAAAAATTGCTTAGTGTCACGAAGCACATTAGAAGAGAGATCTAAAATAGGTTTTAAGTTTCTTTCAACTTATATAGGTAAAGGCTCTGTAAGCCAGCCTTGATCTGAGACTATTGTTCTCATGGGAGGTTTTTATCCTTATGTATTTTAGGTTGGCCATGTAATATAGATACTATAGGAAACTTAACAGAAAAGTAGTTAAACATTTCTGAAGAAATAATATTGCTTAAAGCTTAAAAAAATCATATAAAGATTTATAAACATAACTGCATAATAAATCAATTTCAGATAGAGAAATAACTGTAAAAACTACTTTATCACTCAACATTGTGTGCATATCTCTTAAATAAAAACATCTGTCCATGATGACTATACCGCCACCTTTGTCAGCTGGGCAGATCATGATTGTATAATTATTCTGTAGTTGTCACGGGTCTTGTTGTTCGTCCTTATTTAAATTACAAGACATTTTACCCTTATATTGTGAATTATAATTGTGAAACAAATATTTTAAAATAACATTTCGGGCAAACATCTCTGTCTAATGTTGTAGTAGTGTAGTCAGTTACTGAAGCTGGAATAAAGGGTAAACCTTGTTCCAAAGCTGATACTTGACATTTACTAAGTTCCTTGCTGGACAAATTAAAGATTAACAATTTTGCTGTGGCTTCCACATTCACCTGTCTTGATTGTAGCCCCGATCGACTGAAGGTAGTCACCTCTTCCTCCTCTGACTTATGGAACGATTCTTTCTGCTAGTCGCTATTTTGCGAATTGATTTATCCATGTTAAAATATTTGTTTAAGGATGAATGCACTGAAAAGTATTTTAAAAGCTCTAGTACTTGTGTACCAGAATTAAGTCCTGCACTTGAAACTCTTTGTAATATTTGTCAACTTAACTTATTGGGTCATTTAATTCACAATATAAGGGTAAAAAATTTTGTAATTTAAGCAAGGACGAACAACAAGCCCTGTGACAACTACAGAATGATACAATCATGATCCGCCCAGCTGACAAAGGTGGCAGTATAGTCAGCATGGACAATTTTTTTTATTTGAGAGATGAAAGTACCAACCAAAAAACAAGTAATCTCCATGGTATCCCCGAAGTCTCAAACAACCCACTAAACAAGTATAGTGGGTCCAAACACAAAACAGTGTAAGAAACTTCTGTGTAGAATATATATCTAGTTAATCATTAATATTTAATTAATCAAATAATTTTTTTCTTTTTTTTTCACTTTATTCAAAATGGTGTGTAATAACAATACTGACTAATTACATAATAATTTTTTTTAGATAGTTTTAAGATCCTTATACAAAGAACTGAAAAAGTCTAGAAGGACAAAAGCGATCTTTGTTAACAATAGGTTAGGGAAATAAAATATGATTTTTACAATGGATTTTTTGCATGCAAAGTGTATATGCATATGTTTATATATATTTTCAGACTGACAAATGGTCCACGGTTTATATATTTCCAGCCATGTAGTATATTGTCTTGGATAAAATCGCAAACTTAATAATCTGGTTAAATAAGAGGTACCACATCATTATTAATTTTATTTAAAGTACATAGTGGTTATATTATTATGACAGCTACTAAGTAGGGTAGGACTAGCTCGAATGTCACACTGATGGGGGAAAGGATGTGAATTTAACATGCATAACAATAACACTTTGTTTTACATCAGAATAAACCACTCCCTGGAAACAGACTGCCTACCCTGCTTGGATTACTTTTGAATATTTAGTAAATCTGTACAATATTTCAAATGATATATATATATATATATATATATATATATATATATATATATATATATATATATATATATATATATTTTTTTTTTTTTTTTACTTAGGACGAGTTTAAATTCACTATTTCTACTACCATTATGTGATCTGATTAACATACAGTGATTAACTAGCTATATCTTTCACACAGAGAAGTTTCTTACACTGTTTTATTTCAGAGAGATGCACACAATGTTGAGTGAAGTAGTAGTTTATACAGTTACCTCTCTATCTGAAACAGATTATACAGTTATGTTTATAAATCTTTACATGATTTTTTTAAGCAATATTTTTCCTACAGAATTGTTTAACTACTTTTATGTTAAGTTTCCTATAGTACCTATGTTACATGGCCAACCTAAAACACATAAGGATACTAAAATACCTTCCATGAGACCAATAGTCTCAGGTCAAGGCTGGTTAATAGAGCCTTTATCTATACATGTTGAAAGAAACTTAAAACCTATTTTATATCTCTCTTCTAATGTGCTTCATGACACTGAGCAATTTTTAAAAGATATGCCTATGTGACTATTATGCGAGACTCTACTTTACCCAATTGTACAATGGTATCTTTATTATTCACAGTTATTCCTCGTTCGCAGAGTATTTCTGCAGTTAAGTCCTATTTAACTCATCAAAGCCAATGTGACATCAAAATATACGATTTCATTTGTATGCTCTTGGGGCATATTTTAGAAAATAATATTTTTATATTTAACGTCATCTATCCTCAAAAACAGAACATAGCTATGGGCACTCCTTGTGCCAATAGCTATGCCAATATGGTTTTAGCAGATTGGGAAGAGGAATTAGTTATACATAATGTATTTGCTGAGTATATAGGCTTCTACAGGAGATTTGTTGATTTATTTTTGTTCTAGATGGGTACCACATAATGTTTAGCTAATTTTATACAATTTTTACATCAGACAACTAGTTTTTTAAGATTTACATATCAGTACTCATCGTCATGCATAGATTTTTGGGATGTTACAATTTCTAGAGATTCTAATGGTGAATTTAGTACAACGTTACATAGAAAGAGCTGTAGGAGAAATAATATTCTTTATAGGGAAAGCATGCACCCATCCCATGTTTATAATACTATTTTGAAGGGACAAGCCATGCACATCTCTAGATTAGATACAGATGATCAGAAGTTTATGCAAGATATTACAGATTTTCATAATGAACTTTAAGATCGCAATTACAGAGTTCCTGAGGTAAAAAAACATGGTCAATGAAACTGTCACTTTAAGAAAGAGCAGGGCAACGCCATCCTTTTCATGCTCAGATACCCCAAGCCATTCTACGTCTAATAAGCTGCAACGTCATTCAATAGTTTCCTTTGGTTTATATTATTCAAGTGACATTGATAGTCTGTTGCATTTTTAAAAATAATTGGTTTGTTTTAAAGTCGGACCAACAGCTTAAGGATGTGGTAGGAAATTATCTGCACTTTCATTTTAAAAATAAAAATTTAAAAAGATCATTTTATGATACTAGTGATTCATCACATATATTACAGCACAGAGGTACTAATCTATGTGGGGCCTGTAATACTTATCAAGTGTTAGCAATAGTTTTATTCATCCAATAACTAGGAAGAACTTTGAATTTAAAGTGAATGCTATTTGTTCCACTAGGAATGTTATATACTTAGCAGTATGTAAACTGTGCCGTTCATTTTATGTTGGGATGACAAATCATTCTCTAAGAGAATGCGTTAAAGAACACTTAGCTGCGATACAGAAGAGAGATGCAGACAGAAGTGCTTTAGCTAAGCACATAACTGAATACGGTGAAACTCATGTTTTTAAATTTATTTTTACAGAATGTATAAGTGAAAGTTGGCGTTTAGGTGATCTTAAGAACATCACTGAACAACATTAATTTAGGTGGATAATGAAATTATAAACCAACTGAGTGGCTTAAATTAAGTAGCGTCTATTAAACCTTATTTGAAAGCTCGTCCACTTAGATAATGCTTGTTCACTATGTATGTGATTCTAATTGTACATGATTTTTGTATATTAGGTCAAAGTTTTTAAAGATTACTTAGGACAAGAATTTTTATTGTCATATGCTAATGTTTTATGGATGAAGGTTGAAGGTATTCTGTGTTTGTCATGTGACAAGATTTTAGTATTAGTTCTTACTGCTGATAGGTGAATGGATTAATTGAACTCAATTAGATTTTTGTATTTAAGAGAATGGGATTCTATATTGTTGGTCTGATGAAGCACTTTCTATTGGGTGTGAAACCGCTTAGCAGTTAATAAAATTTATTTTGACATCTGCCGTGTTTCTCCTCTATACTTTGACATAATTTTTGGATATATATTTTGGTGCAGTAGGAGTTCATTCGCAGTGGCACTTTTTCAACCATTTTCGATTTTACAGTTTATATTCTGCATGCACAGAGCTCTATGGCATTCATGTTTTAGTTAAAAAAATATTTTTAAACTGTAGTAAACTACATGCTACAAATGTAGCAAACGGCTATTACAGTTTATACCTTGTCTACACAAAGCGCTACAGCACTCAGCTTTTCGTTAAAAAAAAAAGTAACACGGTTACCATTCCTAATTAGATGTGCTATTCGATGTTACATAAAATCCATGAGTCACAGCTACGAATAACCAAGTAAACAAAAAGAGCGTATGATGCTCTCTTTTGGCCTAAGATGTCTGAGCACAGTGAACAAATAAGTGGGCCAAATGTGAAGTTTTCAGTGTGGTCAGAAGACAGAATCACAGATAGGAAATGTTAACAATGTGATATATTGGATTTTCCTTAAATGAAAATAGCAACAAGCATGTTTCAGTACAAAGATATGTGTTACCTTCTCTGTGTGGATACTACTCAGCATATCAGGAGCAGTTACATTATTTCAGACTAAATGTCATGCTGCTATTATGATACTGAAACTCATCTTTACTAAACACAGTATGACAGATAAAGTAATACAACACAATGGTCCACAGTATGTTAATCAGGAATTTCACATTGCTGTGAAGCAATGGAAATTAAAACACAGTATTTCAAGTCTCAGATACACAAAAGCAATAGCTGCATAAAAAGTATAGTTATGTAAGAACTTACTATGACAGCAGATGACCTACTGATCACTACTGTAATAGTCCAAACTGTGGGATTATCTTGCCTGATAACCTGGATGGCCACGCAGCCAAAACCTTCCATACAGCCATACGTCCAATGAATGACACAAGCCCGCAGGCATAACAGTACCATAAAAATCTCAGATTGTCTAGCCAGAAATCCTGTAGACACCTAAGGATGCTAGGGTAGTAGGAACGTCCCTTTCCAAAGAAATGACATGGCATCCATTCTCCATGCATGAAGACAAGGAGTCCTAGAGCAGAAGAGAGGAAGATGTTTGTTGTGGATGGAGGGAAATAAGTCTATCTGTGGAATACCACATTTACGGATTACATCTAAGAAGACCTCACTGTTCAGCATTCATTCATGAGATTGTTCTCCTGATTTGCTTAGAAAATCTTCCAGGACACTATCGTGTGAAGGGATGTGAATGGCTTGAGGACACAGGTTTGCTGTTGTAGCCTGATACCATTCCATAAAAGCTAGTCTGCTTAGCTGATAAAATCTGGTTCACTCCCTACTTGTTTACGAACCATATGACTGTGGTGCTGTCTGTGAAAATTCTGAGAGGTCCTAGAGCACAGGAATGGAAGGTCTACAGAGCCTGAATTAGTGCCCAGATCTCCTTCAGGCTGATGTACACTGACTTCAGATTCAGTGATCAGTGGCCCCGAACTTTCAGGGATCCCTCCCACACAAAGTCTGAGGCATCTGTGTGCAACTAGTGTTGCAGTGCCTGACTTGTGGTTTACCTGTAATATTCAATAATGGTTTTTTTCACTACACTAGTGGAAAAGAGGACTCTGCATATCCAGAAGATGACAATGCCAAGGTCAAATGGATTTAGGTACCCTAGATCTTTTTCATATGGAAAGCAGCAAAGGTGGAAAATAGGTATGCAAGTCTGAAGGTATAGGAGGCAAGAGAGCCTGAATGAATTTGTCTTCCAGTCTGCAGCCCAACACAGCTTAAGTCATGGCTTCACCTAGTTTAGGCCATAAAGAGTGCATCTTACAGTTCTGATTGCAGCCAGAGATAAAATGCCTATGAAAACCAGGACTAGGAATCCTACTGTATTGTTCTTAGTGGTGAACTAATTGCTACCCTGGAAGGGTGAAAGTGCTGAAATGGTTTTATCTTCCAGATGCTGTAATACATTTTAGTAAAGCTCTCTGTGTGTGGATTATGACACATAAGTGCTAGATTCTGGTTCAGTTTCTAGTAAGGGGGCAGTGTGGGAACCAGAGTCAAATGACCCGATGTATGTGATATCATTCTGTAATCCAGCACTGAAATGATGTTTTAATACTAGATGAGAGAGAAGTTTCAGGGCAGTCTGTTTTTGAAACCTGACATAGAAGGATCACTTACCCAATTCATCTTGCCTTGCTTTAGTAAGTAACCATGGAACAGTAATTCTTTAGAACAGTCAGGAAAATACAGTGAGATTAGATAAGTACTGTTTTTCTGAATCTGTATTAATCTATCCATTTGTGTTATTTTTAGTATTTCCTGTGATTAAAACTTTGGTGTTTAATGTAAATACATACTTAGTATTTTCATATTCTTTTATTATTTATTATTAAAGGACAACAATGTATTTCTATTATTAAATGTTCAACGTCTGTCTTTTTTCTCCCTATTTACTGTCCCCGCTATGAATGAACAAGAATACTGTATTTAAAATATTTTAAATTGACTTGTTTCTCTCCACTAGAAAAGTACCTTACTGTACTGTGGTTTCACTTTCAAAAAACTTTTATCCCATCCTGGAAAAGTTTGCTGTACTCTCCAATTCACTGATGTCATCAAGGTCATCAAATTCAGGTAGTTTTCTGGCCATTTCCCTCCCCAAACTGACATCACCACTACCGTTCTAAAAACCCACCCCATGCTGTGATGTCACAGCTTCCTGCTCCTTTCCCTATCCATACAGAAAGTAAAGACTAGAACAAGAAAACAGTACATGAATCAAGTCTCCTGCTGCGAGCTGTCAATCACAGCAGGTAACAGCTCAAATTACCCTTAGTACTTTGACAGCTAGGGAAGTTAGGTGTGAAGGGGGAATGGGAGATGAGTCGAAGTAGTACAATTCAGGTTTCATAGAAGACTACAGTTTAGCCATTCTAAAAGGAAGAAGCAGTAAAAAGCACTTTGAAAGCATGTTCTGTGGCACTTGCACTGTTTGTCGTTTAAGCAGTCACTGAATGGCATGAAATCTTATTTAAAACTGACTGAAAGACAGCAGTGTATGCATGTAAAAATCAATGCAGTGACAGGAGCTTTAGGAAGAAAGAGGCCTGTGTGATGTAATTTTTACATACAAACATTGCATTGTGGGATACCTAGAGGCAGACTAAACAATAAAAATTACTTCAAGATGCCAGACCTCATATGGTCAGACTCAGAAATTATGTATAAAAATATTTAAAAACCTGTAAATAGTGCCAGAGTGGTGTTAACATGTATGAAACACCAAAGTATGATGAAATAAACATGTTTATTGACTCTGTGGATGTGGTTCTCCTTTAAATATATTTAAACTTTATATTGTGGCTGGTCTTTTAGAGAATATTTTAACCTTTCAGAGTACTTACATTTATTTAGTGACACTATGGCTATTCCTGAAAGCCTTGCTGCATTGGTCAGACACTACCATTTGTATTAGTATTAATTTTACTCAGTATAACTGGGTACTCTTGTAGGTGCCTTAGAGTAGCTGGCTTTGAAGTGTTCTGGAAGCAGTACCTACCTTACAGTCTGGGCAGAGGGCACATAGCTGGTAAATCTATTCCAGCCTTTCCCAGGTGTGTGTGAAAATCAAATCTCAGTGTGTGTGTGTGTGTGTGTGTGTGTGTGTGTGTGTGTGTGTGTGTGTGTAAAGCACTGGTTTCACAGACAGGGTTGTGGAGGACTTGGCTTGGAACACTCTGCTAAGGACTCAACCCTACTTCTGTGTCAGTGGGAGTCTTACTTGAGGCCTGGAGAGAGACAGAAACCAAGCCCCACTGCCTATGTGGTCTTAAGGGAAATTGTGCTTGATGCAGAGAGCTGCATCTGGAAATACTGTGTGTATCTATTTCTGTTCCAAGTGAACATCCTTCACTGCTGTCCGTGGTGAGGATTGAGACACCTTGATCACTGCCGCTAAGCAGGGATGTCACACCCCAGACTTTGGAGTAGGGATACAATGAAGCTGAGATGAGTAAAAGGGTTTGTGAAGCTTACGCCTGTATTAACATGTTGTCCAAGTAAGGGAATATCTGAATTCCCCTGAGTGCAGCAGAAAGTCATGACTGGAGCAAGACAGTCCATGAAAACCCTCGAGCTACAGAAAGCCCAAAAGGCAAAGCAGGGAAAGTACAGTTGTGTACACTTACCATAAATGTAGATGTTCAAGTGTATTCACTGTTGCAGTCATTACATTTGGGTAATCTGCTGGCAGGTTGCCCTCAGTCGGCCTGAATTCCAAAGTCTTGGGTCCTGCGTCAGTTGCTGTCCCTTCTTCCATGACGTCAGGGGTATAAAACATGCAGCTGATGCCATTACATCAGTTTTTCTTGCCCCAGATGTCAGGTGCCTCCTTAATGGGAAGCAATTAAATATAAAAACACAAAGATATACCTCAAACAAAAAAGCAAATGCACCACAAAGGCTTTTAAACATAGTAAAAGAAAGTAGAGGTATAGCCAAAAGAAGTTAGGGGGTTGGTGGGAGGGTAACCAGGACTGCAACAGTGAATACACTCGAACATCTACATTTATGGTAAGTGTACACAACTGTACTATGTTCTTCGTGTTTTACTGTTGCAGTCATTATATTTGGGGAGATTCCCAAAGCTATGGTTGGGAGGAGGAATTTAGATAGCATTAGGGACAGCTATAAGGCCCTGCAAGACTACAGTGACAAAGCTAGCTCTGGATTTACAGAAAATTGGCAAATGATAATGCTTGGTGAAAGTATGTACAGAATGCCAGGTAGCAGCTTCTAGGATGTCCCTGTTAGGGACGCCTCTGAGAAAGGCTGTAGAGGTAGATGCAGCCCTGGTGGCGTGAGGTCTGATCCCCTGGGGGATAGGTTTTCCAAGGTGCTTATAGAAGAAATGAATGCAATGCCTTATCCATTTAGAAATGGTTTGCTTTGAAATAGCCTTCCCCTCTGCCCCTGCAGCAAATGCAACCAGCAGCTGTTTAAATTTCCTTTGAGGTTTAGTCCTGCCCAAGTAGAATCTAAGTTGTCTGTGCACATCTAAGGAATGCAGTATCCGTTCCCCTTTATTCTGTGGACTGGGAAAGAAGGATGGCAAATGAATGGACTGATTAAGAGCCACACTGGATACCACCTTGGGCATGAAGGATGGATTGGTTCTGAGGGACACCCTGTCCGCATGAAAGATGATGAAAGGCTCCACTGCCATAAGGGCCTATAATTCAGATACCCTTCTAGCTGAAGTGACTGCTAAAAGGAAAGCTGTTTTCCAAGAAAGACATTTTAAGTCTGCAGTAGCAGCTGGCTCAAAAGGAGGTAGAGTGAGTTTCTCCAAGAAAAAGTTAAGGTCCCAGGCTGGGGTTGGAGCTCTCCTGGGTGGTCTCAAATATTTGGCCCCTCTGAGGAACTGCTTGAGCAGTGGATGAGAGAAGAGGGGAGGTTCTGTGTTAGAATGAGCTGAAATGGCTGAGGCATTGATTTTAAAGGAGGAAAAAGACAGGCCCTTGTGAAGCATCTTAGTTAAGTATTGTAAACTCTGAGGTAAATTGGGCACTGCTGTGCTCATCTTTTGAGATTGGTTCCAGGCACAGAATCTTTTCCATTTTTCAGCATAAGATTTTCTAGTACTAGGCCTCCTTGCCTCTAAAATGATAACCATCACATGTTTGCTGAGGGTTGGTAAAGGAGAGATTAAGTAATTAGCCAGGCTGCAAGGTTCAGTGTTAGAAGCTAAGGGTGCAGAATCTGGTTCTCCTGCTGAGACAGCAGGGGAGGAGTCTGAGACAGGTGCCATGGAGATAACCATGACACACTGTGCAGGAAGGGGTACCAGTGTTGGCGCGGCCAGTCTGGAGCAATCAAAATCATCCTTGGTTTGTCCTGTTTGATTTTTTAGTAGTACTTTGGAGAGCAGAGGCAGAGGTGGGAAGGCATAGACCAATAAGTTTTTCCAGCTGAAGGACAGACCAAACACTTTCCAGGCTTGTTTGTAGGGAGTCCTTTTGCAAAACTTGTCCAATTGGTAGTTCTGGGGAGAGGCAAACAGGTCTATATCTGGGCTCCCCATTTGCTTGTCAACATGTTGAAAATCCTTGGCTCCATTTTCCACTCGTGTGGGTCCATGAGGTTTCTGCTTAGTCCGTCTGCCAGTGTATTTAATTTTCCTGGCAGGAATTGAGCTTGTAGGTGCACTTGGTAACTCAAGGCTGTGTTTCACAATGCCATGACTAGTCTGCAGAGGGGGTAAGAATGTGTACCCCCTGCTTGTTTATGTACCACATAACAGTGATGTTGTCCGTCTTTACCATTAGTTGTCCTGGAAGAATGTGGTCCTTGAAGGCTGTCATAGCATTCTGTACAGCTAAAATTTCTTTTTGATTGATATGCAGGTGAATTTGACTTGGGTTCAATTTGCCCTGAATGCACTTCCCTGCCAGGTGAGCCCATTATGCATAGTCTAATGCGTCTGTTGTTAGGGTTTGGGTGGCAGGGGGTGGTGTGAAAGGTAGTCCCTTGTTTTGGTGGCAGGCCTCAGCCCACCAAAGGAAGTCTAGGCGTAGGCAAGGTATGATAGGAATCATTGTTTCCAGGTCTTGAGAATGCTGACACCATAGGCTTTTTAGATACCACTGTAGTTTCCTCATATGCAGTCTTGCATATGGAATTAGAAGAATGCAGGAGGTCATGAACCCCAAGGCTTGCAGTATCTGTCTTGCAGATAGCAGGGTTTTTGTGGCCACTTGTTTGAAGTAGGTTGTCAAATGAATTTGTTTCTCTGGCCATCTGGGAAGTTGTATTCAAGCTTACTCCCAGGAATATAATTTGTTGACAGGGTCCCAGGTGTGATTTCTTTTTGTTTATGGTGTACCCCAGACAAGTTAGAACCCTTTGTACAAAGGCCAGATGATTCAAAAATATGTCCTGGCTTTCTGCCTGAATTAGACAATCGTCCAGGTATGGGTACATTTGAATATTTCTTTGCCTGCAAAATGCAATAACTGGAGCTAGGCACTTTGTGAATACCCTGGGCGCAGTAGATAAGCCAAAGGGCAGTGCAGAGAACTGATAGTGCGTGTAACCTGCTTTGAAGCATAGGTATCGTCTGCAAGATTCCCTGATTGGGATGTGCAGGTATGCTTCTTTTAAATCTAGTGTTGCCAACCAGGCATCTTTGCCTAGCATAGGAAGTAATTGGTGAAGAGTCAGCATCTTGAATTTTGGAATCTCCAAAAATGTGTTTAGAGTAGGCAGGTCCAGGATAGAACGCCATGAATTTTTTTCTGGGTACCAGGAAAAGTCTTGAGTAGAAACCTTGTCCCTTTTCCTCTTCTGGTACCAGTTGAATAGCCCCCATGCTTAAGAGAGAAAGTACTTGTTTTTGGGCCTCTGCCCACTGATTCGGGGGTAGGTCCGGCCACCTGCTTGGTGTTGGCAACGTGTGGAAGTGTAATCTGTATCACTGGGACACAAACCCATTTGTCCTGGGTAATGAGTTCCCAATTCTTTGCATGAAGAGCAATCTATCCCCCCAAAGGGGCAGTCAGTTGATAAGTGCTTGGAAATTTTAAAAGGAAGTCATTGTGACAGTTTACCATAGGGGGAAGCCTTATTATTCCCAGACTTGGAAGTGGAGGCCCCCCACTGCTTAGTTCTGTGTGTCTCTTGGGACTGAAAACTGGGGGCTTTGCTGTGTCTGGGTTTGGCTTGAGAAGACCTGGAAGGGGCTGGAAAGGACCAATTCTTAGAGGTACAGTGCCTACTAAATCTAGGAGGCTGAACTTGTAAAAAATCTTTAACAGTTTGCATAGATTTAGCTTTATCTTCCATCTTTTTAAGTACTTCCTCAGCCTCGTTGCTAAACAGGTGGTCCTGATTTAAAGGAGCATCCAACAATTTAGCTTTAACATGATCAGGCAAAGATTGCTCCTTAAGCCAAGCATGCCTTCTGAGCACAGACCCAGTAATAGCAGCCCTGCAAGAGGCCTCTAATGAATCAAAACCACATTGCAAAGTATGTTTTCCAACTTGTTCAGCAGAATGCATTTAATCCTGTAATTCTTTATTTTCCACACAGTCAGGAATCAACATCATTTTCTGTTTAAGCAGTCCAATAACATGTTGCTGATACTTTACCATATGAAACTGGCAGTTTAATGCCCTAATGGCCAAGGTTGCAGAAGTGTAAACCTTCTTACCCCATCTATCCAGCGCCCTGGAGTCTCTATCAGAACTGGTAGGATTTTTAGCAGTAGAAGCCTTAATGCCCTTGGGCCCCTGTGAAATAGTCTCTGGATCTGCAATAGGATTTTTAAAAAGGAACTTGTGGGACTCAGGGACCCTGTAGTATCTGTCAGGTTTTCTGGGAGCAGGAGGTAGGGAATCAGGGGCCAAACTAGATTCCGAAAAAGCATCAACAATGTCTAATACAGCAGGAATAGCTAAAGGCCTATGCTGAGGTAGGAGAAGGAAATCCCTAAGCCTCTTTTTTTAATCAAAAAATCCTGGCTTTCCCAGTGGAAATGCTCCTTTAGAGTATGTAAGGTTTCCCCAAAAGAAAAATCATCAGGGGGGAAGCAGAGGAAATGGAGTCCTCTGCATCAGAATCTTCATAAGTAGATAAGGGCAAATCCAGATCATCAGAAGAATCAGAAAAAACAGAATCCTGATCAGAAGATTCATAATCAACTTCAGTCCTAGACCTCTTACAAGGGGGGGGGGGGTTGGCTACCCCTGATTAGAGTTATTAGATCTTCAGCCATTCTTATTTGTTTTTTAGTCATAGAGGCCTGAGGATGTGGCCTGGGCGTTGTTTTTTTAAGCATGGATCGAGATTTAGGCCTAAGTAAAGAAGGAGGCGTCGGTTTAATATGCAAGTCCATAAGCCTAAATACACCTTCAGAAGCCGATGCCTGCACAGCGGCTCCGGACCCATCCAAGGTAGAGACATCCACGGGTTCCATAGTTGAAGCATCTCGCGGCATACTGAACTCCGAATGGGTCTCAGTAGAGGCCTGCAAATCAGAAGTAGCGGGTATCAGGGGCTGCGAAAGCACCTCACTGAGTACCGGCGAACTGGCGACTGGCTTAGGAGAAGCGTCGTCAGCAGTTTTGGACCTCGGTGGCCTGTCTCTGTCTTTATCTTTGCATTTTTTCGGAATCCCGGTAGTCGGATGGCTAACCGACGACATTTCTGGATAATTAAACCAAGAACCGAAATATTTAGAGGCGAAAATATACCAACAACGGATAGTGCGCTGATTAAATAAAGCACAAAACTGACAGCAAGGTACGTCGTGGTCAGGGCCTAGGCAAGGAATACAATACGAATGAAAATCTTTATGAGGTATTTGCACAAGTAATGCAATTATTAATTTTTACTGACATTGGTAAGGAGCAAGAAAAAGTTTCCCCAACAAGGTACTTAGCTTTAGTTGAAGACTTCGGTTCTGAAACTCAAAACGAAAATTTCTGGAGTCGGCCGACTGGCACTTGCGAACTGCTTCTGCTTCAGGCACCGCATGGCAAGAAAGACTGATGTAATGGCATCGGCTGCACGTTTTATACCCCTGACGACCTGACGTCATGGAAGATGGAAAAGTAACTGATGCAGGACCTAAGACTTTGTTAATAAGGCCGACTGAGGGCTACCTGCAAGCAGATTACCCAAATGTAATGACTGCAACAGTGAAACACGAAGAACATAATTTTTTTTTAGTTTTCTGTCTTTTCTTCTTTTTAGGTGTGCCATCTGCTATCACAAGATGCAGAGGTTCTAACTCATGATATAGCTCAATAAGAAATTCTGGTATTTCCTCTGTAACTACATCTTACTGTATACCTTTCACTCCATTGGAGATAATTATATGGGGTTTCCATTTTTTGCCAGTGTCAGTACCATGTCGTTTCAGATGGGCAAACCTCAGACACCATACCAGTCTCCAGAGGAATTGTGGTTGTGAGCACCTTAGAAGGCAAAGGGTGCAGTGTGGGTTCCAAGACTTGTGCGGGTACTTATTAGTCTGACTGGCCAAGCATAATGTTAGGCCTAGACCTCTTAAATTTCTTCCTTGGGACAGACGGGACATCAGGGTGGAAGACTCTGCCAAATTAGCTTGGACAAGGTAGCTTAGGTGCTGGGTTTCCAATTATGTACTGAAGAAAGTCACATCTGTAAGGATTTTAGGTATGAAAGACTGGCAAATCATAAAATTCTTCTAATAATTCTCTGTGTCTAAAGCAATTAAGGCACTGGGAATGGAGATTCTTGTGGGGAATCTGCTGACCACACCCGCACTTCCCCCTCCTAGCTGACATTTAAAGTACCAAACACCAGTACTAACAAGAAAAATAAGGAAGGTTTCCAATGGAGCACCTATATGAACCAGTAAAGGCCAATGATACCAATGACCATATACAGAACAGACCAACAGGTGCAAGACCTGTGTTGAAATTTGAGGCGAGATAGCTTGTGGTTTTACACCCATATGTCCACTTATGTATCCTTATGCCTGTGTGCTTTGGTCATAAGTCAGACATACGGATATGTGCAAGACTTTGGCTTTGGTACCATGGCCGAATGTCTAGGTTATCTGGTGAGATAACCCACAGCAGTTTGGAATATTGCAACAGTGATCTAAGGAAGGACATCATATGGTCCAGACTATTAAAACAGTCTAATAAGAAATTATAACAGTTACAAAAATCTAGGCTGTCAATTCTGGAATACAGAAATGCATCTTTGTAGATCTGCAGGGATTTCACCAACATAGTTAATTAAGTTATCTCAGAATCAAAGAAATACTACTGTATTACTAAAAGGAGGGGAGCAGATACTTTAAGAATCTCAGTAAATTGAAAAAGGCAAAATAATAAGAAAAATCTACGACTTTGGTTATAATGTGCAAAAAAAGTAAAGTACCTACCCCATGGACATATCAAGTAGACCAACCAAGTTTACACTATGTGCAACACCCAAAGATGCAGGCATACAGTTGAAAAAAGAAAGCATTTAATTATACACTCTGTTAGAAACGGAATTTAATTTTTCAGCTATCAGATGTTTCAAGGCCCTGAGCGACACTACAACCTTCTCAATGTGAGAATGTTTCCCAGAGTGCTTCTGAAGCTCACTGTCAAGATCTGGAAAGCAAGTAGTCTGTTCAAACTGATCCTGATGCCAACATGAATCTACTGCAAGACAATAATCCTAACAATGCAGTGAAGTTCAACTTACTGTAAATCAGTATCCAAGATACAGGAGACTGATCATAAAAACAATACAATAATACAACATAGTGACTATACATAATACTTTTCTGCACCTTTGTGTCTGTCTGTCTTTATCTGTATGCACACACATACACATATGTGTATGAATACACACAAGTACATACATATGTATGGGTGTATAGCATATATATATATATATATATATATATATATATATATATATATATATATATATACACACACACACACACACACACACATATATATATATATATATATATATATATATACACACACAAATATATACATACTTACTATATACATATGTGTGTGTGTATACACACACACACATACACTATATATATATATATATATATATATATATATATATATACACACACACACACACTCACACACACACACACACACACACACACACACACACACACACACACACACACCTGCACTTTGAGAGAGAGGGAGAGACTGAACTTTGAAGTAATTACTACTGTTAAAAGCACAGAGCAATAATTCAGTTGTCAGTGGCTGTCCCAGGGGCACTGTAACCATAAGAAAAAAATTAGTAAACTGTAGAAATTTGGACAAGGTAAATAAGAAAGGTGTGTACCTCAGTTATAAAGATAAAATATAAACCAAATATTATAAATGAATGTGGAAAAATAAACATGAGACAAACCACAACATAAAACCTTAATGTATGGTAAGCACTTTTACCTGTATACCTATGTTATTTAAATATATATATATATATATATATATATATATATATATATATATATATTTTTTTTTTTTTTTTTTTCCAGACCTCACTTTCTACATGAGATTTTGCACAATGTATTTGGCTGCAATTTGCCATACATATTGCATCTTTTAAAGTAAGGGGACATAAAGTATTTCAATTGGCATGTGTGTGTTTATGTATATTACTTGCAAGCCATATAAACTCTTCAGCAGTGTGGTCCCATAAAGGCTGCTCATGTTTAATGCCTCTTCATTCCATTACCTTGAATATAGCTACACTTCAGTAGGTTCTGAGTTGAAAGGTATGGGCAGAATGGTTATCTCAGTGGCAGTATGAATGGTTGGGTTCTAAGCAGGAGATGCAATCCTAAGCAGCCTAAAAATAAGGTAAACATCCAGTGATTCATTTGTATATTGTGTTTTGTTGACTTAATAGAGCCCGCTTGAGTCTACAGTCCTTCTACAGGAGACACTCTAAATTGGCCCTAGTGCGTGCGTGTGTGTGCCTTCCGTGGAAGGTTGGGTGCCAGGCTGGCAACTCAACACCGTAAAACTCTGCTGCCAATCAAGAGCAGACAGGTGATCCGCTGTGGCGACCCCTAACCGGGAAAGGCCAAAAGAAGAAGGAGGTGTACAAAATGGTTACTGGAGGAAGTATTAAACATGTGAAATGTAAGTTATGAAAGTATTTAGGAAATCCTACATGCACTCACACACACACGCACGCACGCACTCACACACACACACACACACAGAGCAGAGACTCAGAGGCAGACTCAAACAAATACAAAATAACCTCAAAATGACAGATAAACAGAAAATGACACTCACAGTTAATATATATTTATATTGGGTCTATATCATATCAGCGAATACCACAAATTGCGAACGCTCATAATATCGAACGTACTGGAACTCAAACTTCCTATTGTGGGGGGCTGCCCCACCCCGCTAAATATATATTCCAACTCTGAGATCGCATTACAGTGAGGAAAAGGCAAATATCCTATTCTTCACTGTACCGCGATCTCAGAAAAAGCCCTTCGAGGTCCGGTACGTTCGATATTATGAGTGTTCGAAATTTGTGAGATTCGCTCATATGATACAGACCATTTATACCTGCTGTTAAGTGATTACAGTGGATACTATTGCAAATCCCCCTTCCCTGCAGAGTTGCGGAAAGAGGGAGAGACAGACACAGGTGTAAGCCACTTTGTTGACTGTGTACAGCTTAGATGTCTGATTGCAATCCAAAGAATGAATGAATGAATTAGTTAATTAACTAATTAACACATAAATAATAGCTCCTTAATTTATTTTTTCTCATTGCTGTCAGGTGCTTACATATGTGGCCACATGAGCACTCACACATGCACGTGCACACACAGCCCACAGCTGCTGCCTTTTTGTAAATTCCTGCACGCACATCATTGCTAGAATCTCAATCTGGAAATATAGAGTTGATAAGTACATTTTTTGGCACTACAACTGTTCAGAGTTCTGCGCTGTATTTATTTTTGCTTGACTGAATGATTTATATATTTGCTGGCAGAATTTTATTTTCTGATCTGTGCTGAAACTTTTTTTCTCTGACCCTCCCACCATGTTGCTGTTGTGTTCTTAAAGTTGTTAAAAGTGACCTAACTGATTTTGTGTTATCTGATTGTCTCAAGGCTTGGCTTTTGTCTTGCTGGTATAAAAATATTGGCTTTTTGTAAATTTCTGCATATCATTGCTAGAATCTCCTTGTGTTTTGAGAGTGTTTCTCAAACAATCTGGAGATAATGAGCTGATAAGTATATGTTTTTGGCACTTTAACTATTTTGAGTTCTGCAGTCTTTGTTTTTGCTCGACTGAATTACTTATATATTTGCTGGCAAAATTTTGTTTTCTGATCTGTGCTGAAACTTTTTTCTCTTACCCTGTTGCTGTTGTGTTCTTAAAGCTGGTGGCTTTTGCAGTTGCCCGCCCCTACTGTAAATTTGACCTGGGATACTCCTCCCAGTCCCATCTCTTTAGCTCATTCTAATACAGAGATTATTTGGGAAGGCCAAATCCCTTAGTCCCTTAACCTTGAATTATCTTCTGTTCCTGCTCTCTCCCTTTTTTACTTTATAAATTAAAAAAGACACTTTATTCACCTGCTTACATATTTTTTTTCTAATTTGTGTTTCTTTCTACTACTCTGTTACTTCATCTTGCTTTGCCTTTTCCTGCTCCTTGCTGCCTTTTCTCTAAAGTGTTCAACTGCATCTTTTCTGTTGCATTTACTAGTGCTTATTTATAGCCTGTCTAAATTGTTAAGTGTCTTAAGTGTTATTCTAAGCTTGTAGTTTTTGGTTTAAGCACTTGGGCTTTAGGCCACCCCATAGCTCTCCTTGGCCTTTCTCCCTCAGATTCTGACAAATATGGATGGACGATTTCCTACAGTTTCTCCTGCAACTCTGGTTGATATGGGCATCCTGACACAGTATAGCAACTGCATCATGTACATGGACAACCATCTACTGCTAACACCTAGGAACATAATTTGTGAGAGATGCAATTACATTAGGAACCTAGAGTCCAATCTCTCTCCCCCTCAAGCCAGTATGTCTGGCATCGAAAAGGTTGTCAGCACAATCACTACATCTCAAACATCACCCACACCTACACAACACACGCGTACATATGCGGAGGTCCTCCACATAAACATACCCAAACAAAGAAGACTTCAGAGGCAAAAACACACACGATCTCCACAGCCCTCCACACCACATACCATGCATAGTCCACACATCTGTGCCTCACAGCCACTAATACGTCTCCAGAAACCCATATATTAGTCACAGGAGACTCCATTGTGAGACACACAGATGTGGCTCTCACCAGGCTGGATAAGGAGAAAGTCAAGGTTAGTTGTCTGTCAGGTGTCAGAATCCACCACATCACATACGCACACAAGTCTCTCAACAACAGGTACTGTTATGACTCTGTCATAGTCTATGTTGGCATGAATGACTTGAGACGTACCTCTCTGGACTATATGAAGAGAGAGACATGATTGAGCTCGATGTTTATGTGTTCCAGGCAGTTATGTCCCTATCCATATGCAGCATTCTGCCGTCACCCAGAATGATGCGTCAATACAAACAGAAAATGATTGATTTTAACAATTGGCTTAGTTTCTGGTGTCATTCCATGGGGATCCAGTACCTGACAGCCTGGGAAGATATGATCAACAGACCACAAAGCTTTTCCAGAGATGGCCTGCATCTGTCTCACCTGGGCTTCAGGCCTCTGGCAAAGGCTCTTGCCTTCCCTATAGTGCCTTTTTTAGGAAAAGTGATGAGGTTAAAACTATCAACATAAAAATTTAACAAAACACAAATTAAAGGTCATGCTGCTAAATACTAGAAGTCTAAACATGAAACTGCACTCACTGCAAGCATTCCTAACCTTGGAAAATGCTGACATCTGTGCAGTCACAGAAACCTAGTTCAAAGCTGTGGAGAGCACCCCATCCTTACCTGGTTACTCATCCTATCACACATTCATTCCCCAAATTGTGGACAGTAAAGCCAAAGGAGGTGGAGTTTCAATATACATTAAAGACATGCACATGTCCAGGCTGGTCAAACAGTATGATGCACAGGACACACTCCAGGTGGGTGCATGATGGTACGGAGGTAATTGTGGGTGGAAGGGAGTTCCATAATTTGGCTATGGTGCAAGAGAATAGTGCTTCACCAGCAGAGTTATTGGCGTTAGTGATCTGCAAGTGATTTTTGTTGCTGGATCTTAGTGGTCTGGTGGTGCAATAGGGTTGGAGTAGATTCTGGAGGGATGGGTCATTTAGTGGATGGTTTACTAGTTTGTGGGCGAGTGAGAGTTGATACCACTGAAGGAGGTGAAGGAGTTCAAGCCAGCCCAGTTCAGAAAGTGAGAGACAGTGGTGACTACGGCAGGATGCCCCTGTGGCGAATTTGGTGAATTTGTTGTAGCAAGTCTCTAGCTTGTTTAGATCACATTGCCTTAGGTTGGTATATATTGGAGAGACATAAAGTAGGGTGGAGATAAGGTGGGAATTTGCTATTGAAATCTTTGCTGCTTTGGTGAAAAGTTGCTTATTTCTGTATAACGCTCCTAGTTTTTAGTGAACTTTTTTTATGGTCATGGATATGTGAATGTCAAATTTTAGTTTATTGTCTATTTCTACTCCTAGCAATTTGGTGTGTTCAGTTAGGTAAAATGATTAATAATCTCTGGTTCTCACTGTTAAATTGAAATTTGCAGTTCTGATAAGACATTACATCATTTGTTTACACTTTCCTAGTTCCCAGGCCACACAGAACTGCATTTACATTCTTTTACACTTAGAGAAATAAAAGACATTTCACATATAAATTCTGGTCATTAACTTTAGCCTTAAAACAATAGGCAGGATGCTTACTCCAGACTCATCGACTCCAAATTCTAACTTCAAAGGACATGCTTGGCTTAGTTTTCGTTACAGCAGATGGCAATGTTGCTACAATCTTGAAGTTCACATTTTACAGTGTTTTCTTTCATTTAAGAAACAAGCCTGTATTTTACATTTATATTTACAAATGATAGAATTATCTATAAACTTCTATCTGGCTAGCCTTCACCCTTCTTTACCAGTCTTCACAGTCTACTAACATACTTAGGACCATGGCAATACATTTGTCCAACAGTACACCTGTGAAGATTGGAGGAAGATGGCCGAAGGCTGCTAGCCTAGTCAAACAGAATTTGATACATAATTCTATCAATTCTATAAAAAATGTAAAATACAGGCTTGTATTTTTAAATGAAAGAAAACACTGTAAAATGTGAACTTCAAGATTGTTGCAACATAGCCATCTGCTGTAAGGAAAACCAAGCCAAGCATTTCAAATGTGTCTTTTGAATCTGAAAAGATCTTATGAATCTCTTTGATGTTTAAAGTCGGCTCCAGTGTCTGAATGAAGGTTTCATGTGCACTGTTTTAAGGTTAAAGTTAAGGGCCAGAATTTATATGTGGAAGGTGCTTTGTTGCTCTGGTTTCTGCTAGAGTATATATGTGAAATGCCTTGTATTGTTGTAGTTTCCTGAGCAGGTGCTAGCTTGCTAAATAATGCAGTTTGTGGCCTGAGAAAACCTAAGGGTCAAAATGATGTAATTTGGGAGGGCCTCAGCAGAGTTGTTGGTTAGTGTTTAAAAAATATTGTTCAGTGAGAGACTGTAAGCATTTTGATCTTGGACATCTAACCCAGCACTGCTTGCTCTTTATGTATGTAAGTAGGATTACAGCACTGTGTTTTCTCTTAAGATTAGCTAAAGATTAGAAAGTTAGATTAAGTGTTTTTCTTTGACATCAGACCTGTCCTACTGTATTGTTTTAAGTTTCTGTGTGATCTCTGAACTCTTAGATATCTCTGTGGTGTAGTAGTATTGTGTTTTAATTATTTATTATTAAATATTTTTAAAACTTTTACCTGTGGCTGGTTTGTAAAGAGAAGTAGGCTCTAGAGTACATTGCATATTTATAGAGTTCATTGTAATAGGCCACTCTAAAATAAACCTTAGACTGTATAGTCACATTACCAATTGGATAATAACATTGCACAGTAATAATTGGACACCCTTTTAAGAGCCTTTTAGTAGCTGAAAATATTAGCTGGTGGTGGCAAAAATTACTGCCATATAGTCTGGGTAAAGGGGCGCAGCTGGAGAATCTGTCAGCCTTTCCCAGGAGTGTCTGTGAAGTTGTATAAATACTTATCTCAAAGTGTGAGTGTGTCAGCTACCTGGGCAGGGACACGAAGCACTGGTTGGACAGAGAGGGTACTGGAGGTTAGCTTGCCGGCTAGGCTGAGATCTGGACCCTATAGCTATGCCAGTGGGGAGTCTTACTGGGGACCTGGTGAGCAAGGGAGCAACCAGCCCCAGACTGACTGTGATCTCTGTGTGCACTTGAGGGAAATTGTACTTTACTGTGTGTATTAGTTATCCTTTCCTCTTCTAGGAGTCGCCCTCTCTGGTGTCAGTGGTGAGGATTGAGTCTCCCTGATTGCTGGGCCAGGGCACGGGCATCACATATTGGTGGCAGTGGTTGGGATATTCTATCACATATTGTTTTGCTGTGGTGGGATTCACATCACATACTGATTAGTTGGCTTGTAGTGGTGTGGGTAGAGCGAATTCCTGTAGCTTATGTACAGTGATCTATAAAAGTGTTTTGTACTATAAAGCAGCCACACAGTGTACACCTCAGAGTTCAGATCACAATTGTTTTAGTTCTTTTGTTAGCTTAGTGTTAGTCAGGGTGAGCAGACAGCATGTCAGCAGAGGAGTATGGAAAGCTGACAAAGAGCCAGCTGGCGGAGATGTGCCAGACTAGGGGACTGGTGCATGGAAACCTGACTAAGGCAGACCTGATTGCAGCCTTGGTTACAGCTGCATCAGAAAACAGCAGCCTGGAGGACAATGAGACTGACAGTGGAGATACAATATCCTCGTAGAATGGACAGCTCAACCTTTCTGCAGTGGACTTAAAAATCCAGCTGGACCTAAAGAGACTTGAGTTCGAGGCCAGGCATATGGAACTAGAAGCAGCTGATAAAATGAGGAGTCTACAAGCTGAGGAAAATGAACAGCAGAGGACGCATGAGAGGGAAATGCTGACTCTTTGCCAAAGTCATGGAGGTAATGGGGAAGGGAGTAACTGGATCCCAGAAGCACAAAAGGTCTGTAAATTTCTTCCACAGTTTAAACAGGGCGATAATTCTGATAGCTTCATTCATATGTTTGAGCAGGTATGTAAACAGTATGAAGTTGACCAAGGGCTCTGGGTACAGTTCCTGACTACCTTACTCCATGGTAAAGCTGTAACTTCTTTAGCAAAAATGCATGACATTGACTGTTTTGATTATACTGCTGTAAAAAGACCTTACTCCATGGTAAAGCTGTAACTTCTTTAGCAAAAATGCATGACATTGACTGTTTTGATTATACTGCTGTAAAAAGACACTTGTTGGAATGTTTTAAGCTAACACCTGAAATGTATAGGAAAAAGTTTTGTGAGCATAGATGCAAGGCAGATGAAAATGTATGTAAATATGTTGCTGAACTGAGCACTTATTTTCATAGCTGGGTGAGTGGATGTCAGGTCACCACTTATGAAGGGCTGGCAGACCTTTTGGTAAGGGAAAGTACAGTTTTGTACCTACCATAAATGTAGATGTTCGAGTGCTAATACAGCTGCAGTCATAACAGATGGGTTCTCCTGCCGTCAGGCAGGTCCTCGGTCAGCCGAATTCCAAAGTCTAGGTCCGGCGTCGGTTGTCGTCGCTTCTTCCCTGATGTCAGTGCGACAGGAGTATAAAAGAACCAGCCGACGCCATTTTCTTCAGTTTTTCTTGCCCCAGATGTCAGGTGCCCCCAGAAGGAAGGCAATACATACATTTGTGTAATAAAGCAATGCCATATAATTAAAATACAGTAGTGCAAGCAAATACATCATGAATGAATACCCCAATCTGGTTGCATGAGGCTATGTTAGCCAATAGGCCTGTCCCAAGAGGGGAAGGAGGGAGGGAAACCTGGACTGCAGCTGTATTAGCACTCGAACTTCTACATTTATGGTAGGTACAAAACTGTGCTATGTTCATCGTGCATACAGCTGCAGTCATAACAGATGGGTAGAATCCCAAAGCTAAGAAAGGGGTGGTAGGCACTAGGTGGAACTAGGAGGAGCCAGAATGCCCTGCAAGACTGCAGTGGCAAAGCCCGCTCTAGATTTGGAGTATAGTGGAAGGTGGTAGTGCTTGGAGAAGGTATGCACAGAACTCCAAGTGGCTGCTTCTAAAATATCTTTGGTAGGAACTCCTCTGAGAAAGGCTGCAGAGGTAGCCGTGGCCCTTGTGGAGTGAGATCTGATGCCTGTAGGTACAGTTTTGCCATGAAAAGAATAGCAAAAGCGTATGCAGTGGGCTATCCATTTTGAGATTGTCTGTTTGGAAATTGGCTTTCCTTGAGCTCCTATAGCATAGGACACAAAGAGCTGTTCTGATTTTCTGAAAGGCTTTGTTCTGTCCAAATAGTAACGCAGTTGTCTGTGGATGTCCAAGGAATGTAGTAATCTCTCCCTTTGTTTTGAGGATTAGGATAAAAGGTAGGTAAGTGTATGGCCTGATTCAAAGCTACCCTGGATACCACTTTTGGCATAAAGGACGGGTTGGTTCGTAATGAAACTCTGTCCTGATGGAAGATGATAAAAGGCTGCACAGCCATGAGAGCTTGTAGTTCTGAAACTCTACGAGCTGAGGTAATAGCCAGAAGGAAAGCTGTTTTCCAGGACAAATATTGCAAATCTGATGAGGCAGCTGGCTCAAAAGGAGGCAAGGTCAGTTTTTCCAGAATGAAATTGAGATCCCAAGCAGGTATTGGTTGTTTCCTTGGGGGTTTTAGATTCTTAGCCCATCTGAGGAACTGCCTTAAGAGGGGGTGAGAGAATAAGGGTGGATCAGTGTTGTATTCTGCAGAAATGGCTGAGGCATGGATTTTGATGGAGGAGAATGAAAGTCCACTGCTTAGCAGCTCAGCTAGATACTGTAATATTTGAGGTAAATTCAGTTTTCCAGGATCCTGGCCCTTTTTATCATTCCAGACACAAAACCGTTTCCATTTTGCGGAGTAAGCTTTTCTAGTAGACGGCCTTCTGGCCTCCAAAATGACATCCTGCACCTCCTTGGAGAGTAGGGTCTGTTGTGATGTTAAGGAATCTTCCATGTGGCTAGATTGAGTGTTTTTAGCTGACTGTGAAGAGTTTTGAAGCTGTGCTGAGACAGGAGACGAGGCATTAGAGGCAGGGTCCATGGTGGGGAATGCGTCAGGCTCCTCAGGAGTGGGTACCAGTGTTGTCTTGGCCAGTCTGGAGCAATGAGAATCATCTCTGGTCTGTCTGCTCTGGTTTTCAATCGAACTTTGGGCAGCAGAGGAAGAGGTGGGAAGGCATAAACTGTCATTGATGTCCAACTGAAAGAGAGAGCGTCCACTCTTCAAGCCTTTGGATGAAAAATCCTTGAGCAGAATTTTGTCAATTGGTGATTTTTGTGGGAGGCAAAGAAATCTATGTCTGGCCTTCCCCATGCTTGGATTATCTCTGTAAAAACTTGAGAATGCAACTTCCATTCGTGTGGATCTGTCATATTTCTGCTTGGGTTGTCTGCCAGCGTGTTTTCCTTGCCTGGCAAGTACTGCGCTTGTAGTTCGATTTGTAAGTCCATGGCCATGTTCCAAAGTGACATGGCCAGTCTGCATAGGGGGTATGAATGTGTTCCTCCCTGTTTGTTTATGTACCACATTACTGTGGTGTTGTCCGTTCTTATCAATAGTTGACCTGGTTGCAGAAGGTCTTTGAAAGCTATAATACCATTTATTACTGCTAGCATTTCCTTTTGATTGATGTGAAGGTGCTTTTCTTTTTGGGACCATTTGCCCTGAATGCACCGATCTGTCATGTGTGCCCCCCAGGCGTAGTCCGAGGCGTCTGTTGTGATGACTTGATTTGCTTGAGGCTTGCTGAATGGGAGACCTGTGTTTGTTTGGCATGCTTGAACCCACCACAGAAATTCCTTTTGAAGACATGGAATTAGTGGTATTATTGTTTCCAAACTGTGGCTGTGTTGAGACCATAGGTTTTTCAGGTACCATTGAAGTTTCCTCATATGCAGCTTTGCACATGGGATTAGTAAGATGCAAGATGCCATGAATCCAAGAGCCTGCAGGATTTTCCTTGCAGTCAGCCTGGTGCAATTTGCTAGTGCTCTGAAGTATTGAGTTAGTTGCCCCTGCTTCTCTGGCGTGAGGAAGGCCATCTGGGTGTTTATGTCCAAGTTGGCACCCAGGAAAATTATTTTCCGAGAGGGTATTAGCCTTGATTTCCTTTTGTTGACTGTGTATCCCAGAGAATTCAACAACATTATTACATAAGCCAGATGTTTCAGAAGAATGGGCTTGCTGTCCGCTTGGATCAGGCAGTCATCCAAATAGGGGTATATTTGTATCGCTTGAAGTCTGCAGTAGGCAATTACTGATGCCAGGCATTTCGTGACTACTCTGGGCGCAGTAGATAAGCCAAAGGGCAATGCAGAGAATTGATAATGGGTTGAACCTGCAAGAAATCTGAGGTATCCTCTGCAATTTTGTCTGAATGGGACATGCAGGTATGCCTCCTTGAGGTCCAATGTTACCAGCCAAGACTCCTTGCCCAGCATGGGAAGAAGCTGCTGTAGAGTGAGCATCTTGAATTTTGGTACAAGTAGAAATGTGTTTAGGATGGATAGGTCCAAAATAGGTTTCTAATCTTTTCCCTTCCTTGGTACCAGGAATAGTCTGGAATAAAAACCTTGACCTTGTTCGTGGGTAGGTACCTCTTGAATAGCTTTCATGTCTATGAGATCTGTAATTTGTCTTTGTGCCTCTGCCCTCTGATTGTGTGGCAGGTTTGGCATGCCTCTCATTTTTGGAAGGGTGTGAAAATGGAATCCGTAGCCTCTGTTTATAATGTCCAGGATCCATTTGTCTTTTGTGACAATATGCCAATTTTTTGAAAATAATGCCAGTTTTCCGCCTAAGGGTGCTGCCATTTGAGTCTTGCTTGGCATGCAAAGGGGAGTCATTGGGCTTGCTTTCTGAATGGTTGCGAGTTATCCTCAGCACCTCTTTGTGTAGGAGCTTGCCATTGCCTGCCACTAAACGATCCTTGGGATTGCCCTCTGCCCCTCGGGCGCCTGTATCTACCTCTTTGGGGTCTGTCCGTGGCTGGAAAGGACCAATTTTTGGAAGGCCAATTTCTACTGAAACGTGGGGGTTGTACCTGTAGAAAATCTTTCACAGTTTGCATTGATTTAGCCTTTTCCTCCATTTTCCTTAATACCTCCTCAGCATTAGCACCAAATAATACATCCTTTTGTAGAGGGGCATCTAGTAATTTAGCTTTGACATGATCTGGCAAGGTTTGTTCCTTGAGTCAGGCATGTCTACGTATGACTGATCCTGTAACAGCAGCTCTACATGAGGCCTGTAGAGCATCAAAACCACATTGTAAGGTATGTTTACCCACTTGTTCTGCACTATGCATCAAATCCTGCAACTCCTTCAAGTCTGGTTGTTCAGGTTGTGACATTTTACTTTTCAATTGTGATAACAAAAACTGTTGGTACTTTAGCATATGGAACTGACAGTTTAATGCCCTCATGGTTAAGGTAGCCGAGGTATATACCTTTTTTCCCCACCTTTCTAAGGATCTGGAATCTCTCTCGGAAGGTAATGGGTTTTTAGCAGTGGAGGCCTTAATTCCCTTGGGGCCCTGTGAGATAGTTTCTGGGTCAGCAGCATGGCTTTTGTATAGAAATTGGTGTGAGTCAGGAACCCTGTAGTACCTGTCAGGCTTGACTGGGGCTGGAGGTAGAGAATCCGGGTTAAGGCAGGCCTCCGAGTACACATCATCTAGTATGTCCAAGACAGGAGGTATAGCCAGCGGCCTGTGCTGAGGTAACAACAGAAATTCCCTAAGCCTTTTCTTGGAATCTGAATAATCTTGGCCTTCCCAGTGGAAGTGTTCTCTTAAGGTATGCAAAGTTTCCCCAAATGAGTAATCCTCTGGGGGGGATACAGAGGGAATGGACTCCTCTGCATCAGAGTCTTCAAAAGGGGAGTAAGAATGTTCCTGATCATCAGAGTGCTCTGAAATAATGGAGCCCTGGTCAGAGGAGGGGGATTCTTCCTCCACTCTGGGCCTTTTGTCCGGGGGGGGGGGTTTGAGAACCCCTGATAAGAGTAATTAAATCCTCAGCCATTTTAAGCATCTGTTTTTTAGGCATGGGGCTTGGAGATGGGCCCTGTGTAGCTAGTCTCTTAGAATGCATGGCTGCTTTAGACTTAGTGAAGGCTTTGATGGAAAAAGAAGAGGAAGGTCTGAAGACACCTTGAGAGGAGGTGGACCTGTCCACATTTTGAGATTCACCGCCAAGAGTGGCTTCGGTATCTGTAGTCGGGGTGTGGGTCGAGGAGCCTGCGACCTCGGGCACAGGAGACACCGCCAATGAAGTGTCGTCGGTAGTCAGGGGCTGCGTAGGCACCTCGCTGAGAACCGGACCACGTGTAGTCGGCTTTGGCGTGGTGTCAGTAGAGGCCGCGGACCTCGTGTGTCGGTCCTTATCTTTGCGCTTTTTAGACAAAACTGGAGTCGGCGTATCCAACGACATAATATAATTAAATGTTTTGCCAAAATAATGCTGGGCGAACTCCGCCCGATGCTTAATGGTGCGCTTGTTGAATGTCGCACAAAAGCGACAGACCGAGACGTTGTGGTCTGGGCCTAAACAAGGAATACAGAGGGAATGGAAATGCTTATGCGGTATTTGCTTCCCACATGAAATACAATTATTAACTTTGTCTGACATCGGTCTGAGGCAAGAAAAGTTTCCCCAACTGGGTACTTAGCTTTCAAGAAGACTTCGGTTGCAAAATTTTCGTAATTTCAGGAGCTGGCCGACCGGCACTTGCAAACTGCTTCTGCTTCGGGCACTGCGCGGCAAGAAAGACTGAAGAAAATGGCGTCGGCTGGTTCTTTCGTACCCCTGTCGCACTGCCATCAGGGAAGAAGTGACGACAACCGACGCCGGACCTAGACTTTGGAATTCGGCCGACCGAGGACCCACCTGACGGCAGGAGAACCCATCTGTTATGACTGCGGCTGTATGCACGATGAACATCAAGCCCTTAGCACTTTGCCTGAGGACATGAGGATCTGGTTAGCTGATAGACAGTGTACTACTTCAGAGGAGTTGGCGAAGAAGTGAGACCTATACCTAGCAAGCAGGGCAGCCCTGCACAGGAAAGGGACCCCCAGTACTGCTCATGGGACTAAAGGAACCCATGGCGGGCAGCAAAGACTGCCCCAACAGAATCCACCAGTAGCAAGGGAAGCCACTAGTCCAGGTATATGTCTAGGAGCTAGGGTTAAATGTTTTGAATGCAACCAGTGGAGCCATGTGGCAAACAGATGTCCACGGAGGCAAGGTGGAGAACAAAAAGTGAAAGAGCCAGCAAGTGGGAAAGACAAAATGCCAATAGTGGGCTGTCTTGAGACAACCGGGGTATGGAACTACCATCCTGCAGATGTCCTGAGAGGGAAGGATTCGGATGAGGCAGTACCATGTAACTATGCAGTTATATGCAGTGAGGCTAGCAGACAAGCATGTGGGTCTGGTAGCCTGGGGGGAGACCCAGACAGACTGCACACTTAAAGCCAGGACTGCTGAGGTGGTTACTTCAGGGAGGGAGCTGCTCTGTAGCAGTGAGACTGAAGGTGAGCCACAGCTGCTTGTGGGTACTAATGGTCCCTTGGACAGAGTGACTGCAAAGGTAGAGGTGAGTAGGAGTACCTAGGCTGACAGTGAGGCACCACTGTCAGAGGATGCCAGACTTCCAGTGGAAGGGGAGCTGGGAAGGGTTACAAGGAGAGACTTGAGACAGGCTTAGCTCTCAGACCCTACATTGCAAGGCCTGAGGCAGGTAGCTAGGGCGGCAGCTGTTTCTCAAGGGAAGGGGGAATCTGTATACTGGAACAAAGGGTTACTATACAGAGAGTGGACCTCTAAGGGAAGGCTAGAAGGTGAGAGAGTACAGCAGTTGGTAGTGCCTAGAGCTTACCATCTGGCGCTTCTAGCTATATCCCATGATATTCCCTTTGCAGGTCATATTGGCATAAAACGTAAAAAGAGGCGTATTATGCAAAACTTCTATTGGCCTGGAATTTCCAGAGATGTAACAGGGTACTGCAGGACCTGTGAGTAGTGCCAAAAGGTAGGCAAGGCAGGAGACAAGGTGAGAGCTCCTTTGATGCCTTTGCCTGTGATTGCGGAGCCATTTCAGAAGGTAGCTATGGATATTGTGGGTCCTCTGAGTACCCCAAGTTCCACAGGGAAAAAGTATATCCTAGTGGTAGTGTACTATGCTACTCAATACCCTGAGGCAGTGGCTTTGTCCTCCATTGAGGTCGAGAAGGTGGCAGATGCTTTGCTAGAGATTTTCAGCAGGGTAGGTTTTCCAAAAGTAATACTGTCTGACAGAGGTGCCAATTTTATGTTAGACCTGCTGGCTTGTCTGTGGAAGTCCTGTGGGGTGAAACACATGAAGACCACCCCCTACTATCTCCAGACTAATGGTCTTGTTGAGAGGTTAAACTCTACAAATCAAGTCCATGCTACGGGCATTTGCAGATCAGTTTAAGAGGGAGTGGGACAAATATTTGCCCCATCTGTTTGCTTACAGAGAGGTTCCCCAGGAATCCATGGGTTTTTCACCATTTGAGTTGTTGTATGGGCATAGGGTGAGGGGACCTCCAGATTTAATTTGAGATGAGTGGGAAGGTGAATGTGAGTCTTACAAGGAGTTTGTTGTGGCATATGTCCTGAACCTCAGGACAAGGCTCAGGGAACTCATGGGCCTGACCCAGGAGAACCTGGCAGAAGCCCAACAACAGAAAAAGGTGTGGTATGACAGGGATGCTCGAGCTAGAGAGTATGCTGTAGGGCAGCAGGTGATGGTTCTCATTCCTGTTAGACACAACAAGTTGCAAGCAGCTTGGGAGGGACCCTAAAAGATGGTAAGAAAGGTAAGTGATGGTAACTACATGGTGGAAGTTCTAGGCAGATGGCAGGGGCACAAATTGTACCATGTTAACAAGATGAAATCTTACCATGATAGTGATGCCCCTGTGCTGAGCATTTGCAGTGGATTGCAGGTGGAGCCTGAGAGAGATCTTGTGACTGATCTCCTCAGTGAGGTTCTGGCTGACACCTCGGTGGAAGGGGTAGCAATGTCCCAGCAGCTATCTCCTACCCAAGTTCGAGAAATCCAAGAAGTGTTGCAGGAGTTTGGGGGCATGTTCACCGGGAAACCAGGGAGCACCCACCTGGTGCAGCACCAGGTAGATACAGGATCCTAAAGGCCTATCAGCCAGGCCCCTTATAGGGTGCCTGAGAGAGACAAACAGACTCTGAGGGAGGACGTACAGGAGATGTTGGAACTAGGGGTGATTCAAGAGTCCAACAGTCCCTAGGCCTCCCCAGTAGTACTGGTGCCAAAGAAGGATGGCAGCACCAGGTTCTGTGTGGATTACAGGAAATTAAATAGTCACACAGAGGCAGATGCTTACCCCATGCCTAGGACAGATGAGACCCTAGAGCAGCTGGGTGGGGCTAAGTATCTTACAACCATTGATCTTACCTAGGGTTACTGGCAGGTGCCTTTGACTCCCAGTGCTAGACAGAAGTCAGCCTTTGTGACTCCTTTTGGCTTGTATGAGTTCACAAAGATACCCTTTAGGATGAAGAATGCCTCAGCAACTTTCCAGAGGCTGGTAGATCATATCTTAGCAGAAGCAGGAGGGTTTGCCCTTGCTTACATGGATGATATTGCTATCTACAGCCATTCCTGGCAAGAGCACCTTCAGCATGTTAGGGAGATGCTGGGCAGACTACAGAGGGCAGGGTTGACCGTTAAGCCGAGCAAATGTCAGGTGGGCATGGCAGAGGTCTCCTACCTAGGACATAAGAGTGGGGAGTGGTAAGATAAGGCCATAACCTGCCAAACTGGAAGCTATTCAGGTATAGCCTGCACCTGTTACCAAAAAGCAGGTGAGGGCATTCTTAGGAACAGCAGGGTACTACAGAAAGTTTGTTCCTAGTTATAGTACCATAGCTGCTCCTATCACAGACCTGACAAGAACAGGCCAGATAAGGTAGTGTGGACCCCAGCATGTGTGCAGGCATTTCAGAAGCTTAAGGAAGCTTTGGGTGGATTCCCTGTGTTAGCCAGTCCAGACTATAGCAAAGAATTTGTTGTGCAGGAGGATGCTTCAAACTGTGGGGTGGGGCTGTACTTAGCCAGATTTCTTCAGAGGGAGAAGAGCATCCAGTGGTTTATCTCAGTTGTAGGCTGCAACCCAGGGAGAAATGCTATGCAGCGGTTGAAAAGGAATGTCCAGCCATAGTGTGGGCACTACAAAAACTTCAGCCTTATCTGTATGGAAGAAAATTCACTGTGATGACAGATCATAACCCTCTAACATGGTTAAACAGAGCCAGTCAGCAAAATGCCAAGTTGCTAAGATGGAGCTTGGGTTGCAAGCATATGATATGTCAGTGCAGCACCGCAGTGGGAGTAGCAATGCCAATGCAGATGGGCTCTCAAGACAGGGAATGGGGTGAGGTGCACCCACATAGACATGACACTCTCAAGCAATGTTTCTCAAGGGGCTCTTGAAAAACTTGCTTGAGTTCCCCGGGAGGGGGGGGGTGAAGATTGGAGGAAGATGGGCAAAGGCTGCCAGCCTAGTCAAATAGAATTTGATACATAATTCTATCAATTGTATAAATAAATGTAAAATACAGGCTTGTGTTTTTAAATGAAAAAAACACTGTAAAATGTGAACTTCAAGATTGTTGCAACACTGACATCTGCTGTAAGGAAAACCAAGCCAAGCATTTCAAGTGTGTCTTTTGAAGCTGAAAAGATTTTATGAATCTCTTTGATGTTTACAAGTCGGCTCCAGTGAGTCTGGATGAAGATTTCATGCCCATTGTTTTAAGGTTAAAGTTAAGGGCCAGAATTTACATGTGGAAGGTGCCTTGTTGCTCTGGTTTCTGCTAGAGTGTATGTGTGACATGCCTTGTATGTTTGTAGTTTCCTGAGCAGGTGTTAGCTTGCTAAATAATGCAGTTTGTGGCCTGAGAAAACCTAAGTGTCAAAATGATGTAATTTGGAAGGCCCTCAGCAGAGCTGTTGGTTAGTGTTTAAAAACTATTGTTCAGTGAGAGACTGTAAGCATTTTGATCTTGGACATCTAACCCAGCACTGCTTGCTCTTTATGTATGTAAGAAGGATTACAACACTGTGTTTTCTCTTAAGATTAGCTAGAGATTAGAAAGTTAGATTAAGTGTTTTTCTTTGACATCAGACCTGACCTACTGTATTGTTTTAAGTTTCTGTGTGATCTCTGAACTCTTAGATATCTCTGTGGTGTAGTAGTATTGACTTGTGTCTTAATTGCTTATTATTAAATATTTTAAAAACCTTTACCTGTGGCTGGTTTGTATAGAGAAGTAGGCTCTAGAGTACACTGCATATTTATAGAGTTCATTGTAATAGGCCACTCTAAAATAAGCCTTAAACTGTATAGTCACATTAACAATTGGATAATAACATTGTACAGTAATAATTGGACACCCTTTTAAGGGCCTGTTAGTAGCTGATAGTATTAGCTGGTGGTGGCAGAAATTACTACCGTATAGTCTGGGTAAAGGGGCACAGCTGGAGAATCTGTGTCAGCCTTTCCCAGGAGTGTCTGTGAAGTTGTATAAATACTTATCTCAAAGTGTGAGTGTGTGTCAGCTACCTGGGAAGGGACACGAAGCACTGGTTGGACAGAGAGGGTACTGGAGGTTAGCATGCCAGCTAGGCTGAGATCTGGACCCTAATAGCTGTGCCACTGGGGAGTCTTATTGGGGACCTGGTGATCAAGGGAGCAACCAGCCCCAGACTGACTGTGATCTCTGTGTGCACTTAAGGGAAATTCTACTTTACTGTACTGTGTATATTAGTTATCCTTTCCTCTTCTAGGAGTCGCCCTCTCTGGTGTCAGTGGTGAGGATTGAGGCTCCTTGACTGCTGGGCCAGGGCACAGGCGTCATTACACCTGTTGAGATATCTATGCTACACCAATAAGTTGGATTTCCAAGTATATTTCATATGGTCATTTCATTGTTAGCATCCATTACAAATTACATTTCTATTGGCATTTTGGTTAACTTGTCAGGTTTTAAAATCTGCGAGAGGCTATTCAAGATTAGGCAGGATAATGTTATACAGCAGAATATTAAGGTGAGGTGAAGTAAACCCTAATAAAAGATGTCTATATTTTATGATCAAGGTGTAATTTCAGTCATTAGTATATAGAGGCATAAGCTGTTTTCGTAGGATAACATATTGTTACAGGCCAAGTATGGGTTTTAATTTCAGCCAGACTTAGGTAAATTGCTTTCAACAGGCAGGAAGGAGATGGTGCTTCAAGGGGAGGGCTGTAAGCAGAAGTTTTCATTTACATTTTCTTTCTTTAAACGTCTGGGAAGTGCAGAATGGCAGCAATCAGTGGCCTGAGGCAAGAGGATATAAAGTTGGGAAGAGTAGCATGGGTTCTGGCCAGTGAGCTGAAGGTAGCATGCTCAACAGGTGGAGGTTCTTGTGGTAGAGGTTCTAGTTGCTAGAGTGGTGCACAATGACGTCCCAGACAGGGGAAGTGCAGACTGCATAACACTCAGTGGCCTAAAGAAGTGGATTTGAAAGGTAGTGGTGCTGCTGGAGTTGAGTTTTACTTGCTTGAGTGGTGAGCAACACTGTAGCTGGTTCATACTTTAATTGGTACTCAATAAGACATCAGATTTAGTGCCATTGGGGTGGTGTAGGGACAAGGGAGGAAACTGTATGTTGGGAGCAGGGTATTGCAGGGTGGGGGATTGTTTATGGGGAGTCTGTGGTTTCCACTGGGGGGGGGTTGCACCAATTCCAGGATCATGGGTAGTTACTAGCCTAATGGCTCCAAGGTGCTTTCAACTTAGTCAAGTCCAGGTAGTTAAGGTTCATTATTTCACATGCAGCACATGTAGCCCTTACCCTGGAGGGACATGGCCACGAACTGTGTGGTCTTTCATGGGACTGAAGTCAATAATAAGGTAGTTTTGGATCTCAGATGTTCGCTGCTGTATAAGGGTAGTAGGTAGGATGCCAGGATGACTATGCAACTGATTCATTATAAAAATAATTTTCATTTAATCATTAATGGATTCGTTGGGAGGAAAGGAGAGTTGCAGTTGGGCATGATGGTATGTCAGTTACATGGCCTTATTTTGGGCTGCATTGGATTTCCTAGATTTCTGGTGGATTATATGGTAGGTATACACATGGATATGGGATATCAGTCGTTGGAGGGTGTTTGGTTGGTCAGAACATGTAGGATGACATTGAATGTTATATCAAAGTTGGTAAGAGGATTACTACAGCACTGATTGGAAGGGGGGTTTCAATCTGAATATTAATATGTTCAGTGGGCAGTTAAACAGGGCTGCTGTTACACATGATGGTGCAATTGTTCTTGTGCGTGGTTTTGTGGTGTGGGTTTAGTGTTTGGTGGTGCAAGTGGCAGATAACGAGCTGGGAATCATTGTGGAGCTACTACTAGTAGTTAAGTGAAAGTCTATTTAAGATTCAAGGGTTATCTTTCATTAGGAGGTTATGGCTGTTAAATTTTGCATTGGGAAGGGATCTGGGTTTTTCTTTCAGCCATTTAAAAATTGGCCACATTGGATAATTATGTGATAAGGTTTGGGAGGTGTTGACACAGATCTAGTTTGGTTGGAGAGGAGGGTGTCCACTAAATGATGCTTGGCTTAAGACCTTTTAATGAGTCAGTGGGTTGTCAAACGTTTGGTAGGAGATAGGGGGGAACAGCCTGGTCAAGCTAGTGGGTGGAGAAGAGGAGCAGGCTTGCCCTCTTCTGTTCCTCCCCTCTGGTGTTGGATGTTCCATTTCAATGAGTTGGAAAAGGAAAGGAAGCAGTTGGACACTGCTTGGCAAATAAAATAATCGAGTGGAAGTAGGGACACTGCTTATTTGGTTGATTATGAAAATGCTGCCCAAGCAAATGACTCAAGTATGCTGTAGAGTTATTACACAATGTACATGCACCTACTGTTTGTAAATTTACCCTCTCACATACTCTCAGTATTGCTTCTATGTAAACATGACGCAGATTTCCTCTTCATACTGAGAAACAACTGCTTTAAAATATTTACAAAGTTAGTAAACTAAAAGAAAAATATATACATCATAATGCATTTACCAAATATAGTACAGTCAGCCTGCACTCCTTTCCTGTTACATGCTGCTGTATTTTGCACTGCAGCATCACAGCACCGGTTAGTCTGTACAGCAGTCCCCTATAAGGTCCCAAAAGTCTAATGAATTTTCTATTCAATCAAAATGCACAAAGACTGTGAATTATGCAAATGATACTTAAAATCATACCTCTCAAGTGTACCTCATTACGAAGAACGTACCTCATTTGGGATCTTAAAAAGTTCATGTTCCTCAAAGTTCCTCAAAGTTCCACATTGAAAGAGTCTTTCACAAATTCAGTGTTAGGAATTTTTTAAGTGAAATCCATGGTAAATAGAAATGAATCATATTAATTCATTAAAGGATGATCTTTATGAGTAAAACCATCATATTCTAACCACCCTATGACCTTCCTAGCTAAGCTGTTAGTAAGCCATTAGTATGTGTTCCACATTTTGCCCATTTGTTCCACATTATGAAGGAGAGTGTTTTGCAGCTGGAAGGTTGAGTGCTATGCTTAAAATATACTGATGTGCTTGTAAGTGTTCTGCTGAAATATTTTTGACATCTCTCTGAAACATTCACTGTACTACTCTGCCTTAATTATTTGTAACATTGAAACCATCAAATGCCACAAAAAAGGATAGATTAAATCAGTGAGACCTGAGGCTGAGTACAGCTCAGCAATTACACGAATAAGGCTGTATAGATACAAAAGTCCTAGATCTCATTATGCAACCCACAGATGCATGCCATTCAACTCCAATGAGTCAATTTAAGTAGACTACAGGTGTTGGATCACACCCATATTTTGGAACACAGGTACTTGTGTCTAACAAGTTTTCACTAAAATGCAGGATCTGATGTCCTTTTCATTCTTCACTGATGGGTTTCGGATCCGATCCTTGGATCCAACTCGGCTGCTTTTCAAGACTGGATCCTAATCTCAAGCTCCTCCCTCTTACCATAATGCACTACACCATCCCTAAAGTACAGTTTTGTACCTACCATAAATGTAGATGTTCGAGTGCTAATACAGCTGCAGTAATCACATATGGGTTCTCTGCCGTCAGGCGGTCCCTCGGTCGGCCGAATTCCAAAGTCTAGGTCCGGCATCGGTTGTTGTCGCTTTCTTTCCTGACATCAGTGCGACAGGGGTATATAAGACACAGCCAACGCCATATTCTTCAGTCTTTTCTTGCCCCAGATGTCAGGTGCTCCCAGAAGGAAGGCAATACATAAATTATATATAAAAATATATTCAAGCAATGCAATGTAATCAAAAAACAGTAGTTGCAAGCAAATACACTATAGGAGGATAACCCAAATTAGGTTGTATGAGGAGGTGTTAGCCACTAGTCCTTTACCAAGAGGGGTAGGAGGGAGGGAAACCTGTACTGCAGCTGTATTAGCACTCGAACATCTACATTTATGGTAGGTACAAAATTGTACTATGTTCATCGTGCATACAGCTGCAGTAATCACACATGGGTAGAATCCCAAAGCTACGCACAGGGTGGTAGGCACTAGGTGGAACTGGGATGTGCCAGAATGCCCTGCAACACAGCAGTGGCAAAGCCTGCTCTAGTTTTGGAATATAAAGGCAGGTGGTAGTGCTTTGTGAAGGTATGCACAGAACTCCAAGTGGCTGCCTCCAAAATATCTTTGGTAGGAACTCCTCTGAGGAAGGCTGTAGAGGTAGCTGTGGCCCTGGTGGAGTGGGATCTGATGCCTGTAGGGACAGATTTCCCATGATAGGAGTAACAAAATCATATGCAGTGGCCTATCCATTTTGAAATTGTCTGTTTGGTAACAGGCTTCCCTTGAGCTCCTACAGCATAGGACACAAAGAGTTGTTCTGATTTCCTGAAAGGCTTTGTTCTGTCCAAATAACAACGTAGCTGTCTATGGATGTCTACGGAATGTAGCAGCCTTTCCCCTTTGTTTTGAGGATTGGGGTAAAAGGTAGGTAAGTGTATGGCTTGATTCAAAGCTACCCTGGATACCACTTTAGGCATAAATGACGGATTGGTTCTTAGGGAAACCCTGTCCTGATGGAAGATGAGAAAGGGCTGCACAGCCATGAGGGCTTGTAGCTCCGAAACCCTACGAGCTGAGGTAATGGCCAGAAGGAAAGCTGTTTTCCAGGACAAATATTGCAAATCTGTTGAGGCAGCTGGTTCAAAGGGAGGCAATGTTAATTTTTCTAGAATGTAATTAAGATCCCAGGCTGGCACTGGTTGTTTCCTTGGTGGTCTTATATTCTTAGCCCCTCTGAGGAACTGTTTTAAAAGTGGGTGAGAGAATAACGGTGGATCCGTGTTGAATTCTGCAGAGATGGCTGAGGCATGGATTTTTATGGAGGAAAATGAAAGCCTACTGTTCAGCAGCTCAGCTAGATACTGTAATACCTGAGGCAAATTTAGTTATCTAGGATCCTGGCCTTTTTTCTCATTCCAGGAGCAAAACCGTTTCCATTTTGCGGAGTAGGCCTTTCTAGTAGATGGCCTTCTGGCCTCCAGAATGACGTCCTGCACCTCTTTGGGGAGTAGGATCTGTTGTGGTGTTAAGGAATTTTCCATGCAGGGAGATTGAGTGTTTTCAGCTGACTGTGAAGAGTTTTGTAGCTGTGCTGAGTCAGCAGAAGAGGCATTAGAGGTAGAAGACAGGGAGGAGTATGTGTTAGGCTCCTCAGGAGTGGGTACCAGTGCTGTCTTGGCCAGTCTGAAGCAATCAGTATCATCTTCGGTCTGTCTGCTCTTGCTTTCAAGAGCACCTTAGGCAGAAGAGGCAGAGGTGGGAAAGCGTACACTGTCCATGCTGTCCAACTGAATGAAAGGGCGTCCACTCTCCAGGCCTTTGGATGGAAGGTCCTTGAACAAAACTTTTCCAATTGATGATTCCTGTGGGAGGCGAAGAGATCTATGTCTGGCCTTCCCCACGCCTGGATTATCTTTGTAAACACCTGAGGATGCAACTTCCATTTGTGCGGATCTGTCATATTTCTGCTTAGACTGTCTGCCAGCGTGTTTTCCAAACCTGGCAAGTACTGTGCTTGAAGTTCGATTTGCCATTCCAGAGCCAAGTTCCAAAGTGTCATGGCTAGTCTGCACAGGGGGTATGAATGTGTTCCTCCTTGTTTGTTTATGTACCACATTACTGTGGTGTTGTCTGTTCTTATTAATAATTGTCCTGGATGCAGGAGGTCCTTGAAAGCTGTAATTGCATTTATCACTGCTAGCATTTCTTTTTGGTTGATGTGAAGGTGCTTTTCCTTTTGGGACCATTTGCCCTGAATGCACCTGTCTGTCATGTGCGCCCCCCAGGCGTAATCTGAGGCGTCTGTTGTGATGACTTGATTTGCTTGAGGCTTGCAGAATGGGAGACCTGTGTTTGTTGGATGCTTGGGCCCACCATAGAAATTCCTTTTGCAAACATGGAATTATTGGTATTATTGTTTCCAAATTGTGGCTGTGCTGAGACCATAGGTTTTTTAGGTACCATTGAAGTTTTCTCATATGCAACTTTGCACATGGGATTAAAAGAATGCAAGATGCCATGAAGCCCAGAGCCTGCAGGATTTTCCTTGCAGTAAGCCTGGTACAATTTGCTAGTATTTTGAAGTACTGAGTTAGCTGCCCTTGTTTTTCTGGCGTAAGGTAGGCCATCTGGGTGTTTGTATCCAAATTGGCACCCAGGAAAGTTATTTTCTGAGATGGTGTTAGCCTGGATTTCTCTTTGTTGATTGTGTATCCCAGAGAATTCAGTAACCGTATTGCATAAGCCAGATGTTCCAGAAGTTTGAGCTTGCTGTCCGCTTGGATCAAGCAGTCGTCCAAATAAGGGTAAATTTGTATCCCTTGAAGTCTGCAGTAGGTGATTACTGATGCCAGGCATTTCGTGAATACTCTGGGCGCAGTAGATAAGCCAAAGGGCAATGCAGAGAATTGATAGTGGATTGAACCTGCAAGAAAACTGAGGTATCTTCTGCAGCTTTGTCTGATTGGGACATGCAGGTATGCCTCCTTGAGGTCCAATGTTACCAGCCAAAACCCCTTGCCCAGCATGGGAAGAAGCTGCTGTAATGTGAGCATCTTGAATTTTGGTGCAGTAGAAATGTATTTAGGATGGATAAGTCCAAAATGGGTCTCCAGTTGGTTCCTTTCCTTGGTACCAGAAATAGTCTGGAATAAAAACCTTGACCTTGTTCGTGAGTAGGTACCTCTTGAATAGCTTTCATGTCCATGAGTTTTGAAATTTGTATTTGTGCCTCTGCCCTTTGATTGTGTGGCAGGTTTGGCATGCCTCTCATTTTGGAAGAGTGTGAAAATGAAATCTGTAGCCTCTGTTTATAATGTCCAGGATCCATTTGTCTGTTGTGATAATATGCCAATTTCTTGTAAATAATGCCAGCTTTCCTCCCAAGGGAGCTGCCAGCTGAGACTTGCTTGGCATGAAAAGGAGGAAGTCATTGGGTTTGTTTTCTGTATTGTTGTGCACGGTCTTCGCCACCTCTTGGTGCTGGAGTTTGCCATTGTCTGCCTCTATATGATCCTTGAGATTGTCCTCTGCCCCTTGTGCGCCTGTATCTACCTCTTTGGGGCTTGTCCGTGGCTGGAAAGGACCAGTTTTTAGAAGGCCAATTTTTGCTAAAACGAGGTGGTTGTACCTGTAGAAAAGCCTTGACAGTTTGCATAGATTTAGCTTTTTCTTCCATTTTCCGTAGTATCTCCTCAGCATTAGTACCAAATAGTACATCCTTTTGTAAAGGAGCATCTAGTAGTTTAGCTTTAACATGATCAGGCAAGCTTTGTTCCTAAGCCAAGCATGTCTACGAATGACTGATCCTGTAACAGCAGCTCTACTTGAGGCCTCTAAGGCATCATAGCCACATTGTAAGGTGTGTTTACCCACTTGTTCTGCACCATGCATCATATCCTGCAATTCCTTCAAATCTGGTTGTTCAGGTTGAGACATTTTATTTCTTAATTGAGATAACAGAAACTGCTGGTATTTAAGCATATGGAACTGACAATTTAAGGCCCTCATGGCTAGGGTGGCCGAGGTGTATACCTTTTTCCCCCACCTTTCTAAGGATCTAGCTTCTCTTTCGGAAGGTAGTGGATTCTTGGCAGTAGAGGCCTTCATTCCCTTGGGGCCTTGAGAAATGGTTTCAGGGTAAGCATTATGGCTTTTGAAAAGAAATTGGTGAGAGTTAGGAACTCTGTAGTACCTATCAGGTTTGACTGGGGCAGGAGGCAGGGAATCCGGATTAAGACAAGCCTCTGAGTAAGCATCATCAAGTATGTCCAAGACAGGAGGTACAGCCAGTGGTCTGCTTCGGGCACTGCGCGGCAAAAAAGACTGAAGAATATGGCGTCGGCTGTGTCTTATATACCCCTGTCGCACTGACGTCAGGAAAGAAAGCGACAACAACCGACGCCGGACCTAGACTTTGGAATTTGGCCGACCGAGGGACCGCCTGACGGCAGAGAACCCATATGTGATTACTGAAGCTGTATGCATGATGAACATCTTCCAGATCTCATTTGCCACCGAAATGGTAAGAGAGGATTTCTAATTCTCAAGCTGCAAAGAATTTGTTTTTGTTTACCTTTCTCTAAATTTCTGTATTTAAATTTCCTTTCTCTGGTGTTGTTTCCTTCCTCCCTAGGAAAACAGCGGCTATATATTGCTATTTAAATTTGCTTATTTACTTTGTTTTACTTAGACGTCTATTAGTAGTGCTGTTTTTTTCTGTCAACTAGTGTGTTGTTGGTGTTTTAGGGTTGCTAATTTAACTCTTTAGCATTCTCAGGGCTAGCTTCTTTCTTGTGTGCCCTTTTTAGATGATGTTTTCTGTGTGCAGAGTGACAGCAGTGGCTTTCTGCTTTTCTAGTTTGTCGGAGTGCCTGGGTTTTTGCCTCATGCTTTGGCCTGTTCAATTTCAAATGGTGCATGTTTGAATGTTGAAAGGAAATGTTCCTGCCTTACAGCAAGAGGTTCTTCTTTCCCGTTCTAGTAGGAAGTGTGATTTGTTTCTCACTACAGCAGCTTCCCAGTCTGGGTGCTTCTTCCATTGTCACTCCATCCTCTGAGGATTGTGCGTTTACCCTGTACATTTTTTTTGCAGGATTTTGGACTGTTCCTCTCAAAATGTGTGTCTTTCTGGCAAACCACTGTGATGACCCACAAAAGGCAATCATTAATTAATGAAAACCTTTGATTTCCAGGTTTCCGTATGATGAGCTGCTCTTCGGTGAACTGTCTAATGATGTCAGACTGTCAGAGGAATACGGGCGACTCGCATTGTGCCCTTTCAGCATACCTCTTTATTGTACATTTATTTTATTTATTTATTTTACATTTGTTGACCGGGCTAGTCCAGCTGGATCGATGTCCATTTTCAGTGGAGGCCCGGGGAGAAAAGCTCCAATGGTGAAAGCAAGATAATAAAAATAAACATAAACAATAAACACTTATGACAAAAACAATGAGGAAAAATACAGAGATTTTAGTACAGGTAATACAAATCTAAAAAGAAAACAGATAAAACCAACTAAAGTAATAAGTAAGGCATTAACTACTTTCAGTACAGAATATGGAAGAAAGGAAGCATTACTTAGTTCAATATGTAATGCATAATTGTAAAAGATGATTACATTTTTTTTTTTTTACATATAAGAGAACAGTAGTAACGATAGAGGCATTAAGTCATTTGTAGTCAGACAGAATATTATAGTGGTGAAGAAAGAATTATGATAGAGGAAAGATGAAAGCAGGTTAGTCAGGGTTGGTACAAGAGCAGAGCCAGAATTTGTTCAGATGTAATAGAAGTTGTTTCTTAAAGAGTGGAAGAGTGGCTAGAGAGGAGATTTGTGAGGGAAGGTTATTCCATATTTTGCCAACTGAGTTGGAGAAAAGGCAGTTACCTGCAGAATTTGTAATTCTAGTAGTGTTAACTTGTAGCTTCTCAGAAGAACGTAGTTGTTTCAGGTTATTATAGGGAGTCAAGAGGTTGCTAAGAGCTGGTGTTTTTGATGGTTGATATAGAATTTTGTGTGCTATTAAGAGTTGTTGATAGATAAGCTTGTTAGGAAGTTCCAACCAGTGTAATTGTTTTAAGTTTAGACAGTGGCGAGTTCTAGACTGAGATGCTGTGGCAAATCGAGCAATATTATGGTAAGATGTATTGAGTTTCTTGAGGTTACTTTTAGAGAGATTAGTGTAAATAGAGGAAGCATATAGAAGTGTAGAGATAAGATGTGATTGGGCTAAGGTGGTCCGTGCTTCAGGTGTAAGGAAGGGTTTGATTCTGTACAGCGATCCAATCTTTTTATTAACTGCTTTTATTGTGTTATTGATGTGATAATCATAGTTAAGATTATTATCAATAGTAACACCAAGCAGTTTTGTTGTAGAGTCGGGAGAAATGTGGGAGTTATCACTTGCAATAATAGTGAAGTTTAGTTGAGTAGATTTGTGGGTAGGTGAAAATAGTAATAGTTTTGTTTTCTTGGGGTTAAGGAGAAGACATCTTTTTGAGAACCACTGTTCTACGGTTGAGAAGGTTGTTTGTGTGAGAGACTGGAGTTCTATTTGAGAGGAAGCAGTACAAATTATGGTAGAATCATCTGCATATTGTATACAGGTAGTGTTTTGGATAGATGATTGGAGATCATTAACAAAGATAGAAAATAAAAGTGGGCCTAGTATAGATCCTTGAGGTACTCCTAAACAGATAGGAAGTAGAGCAGATAGTGAATTTTTCCAGAGTACTGCTTGCTGATGGTTTTCAAGATAGGATGAAAACCAGGTTAAGGAAGAGTAATCCAAGGCAAGAGATCTAAGTATGTGTAAAAGAAGTGTATGATTTACCATATCAAAGGCTTTTGATAGGTCTAGGAAAAGAGAAGAGGTTAGTTTGTTGTTGTTACGGTTACAGTTGATAGTGTTGGTAAAAGAGAGTAATGCAGTGGTGGTACTGTGTGAAGGTCTGAATCCATGTTGAGTGTTAGCTAGTAGGTTGTTATGGAGGAGATTGTTAAGTAGTTGTTTGTGTATACATTTTTCCATGATTTTAGCAAGAGGAGATAATAGTGCTATTGGGCGAAAGTTAGAGAGGTCAGTAGATTTACCTCCTTTGTGTAAGGGTATGATGTGTGATATCTTCCAGATTGCAGGGAAAGTACTTTCTTTTATGGATCTGTTTATTAGGATAGAGACAGGGTAGGCAATAGCTTTAGCTGCTACTTGCAGGAATTCAGCAGGAAGCTTATCTGCTGAAGGGGTAGTGGGTTTAAGTTTTTGTATAAGAGATTGTATATAGGAGGTAGATATAGGTTGTAGTTGAAGGGGAGGAAGAGAGTTATTGAAGCTACTTAAGAGTAGTTGAGAAGTGTCAGGAGATAGGTGGTTAGCTAGACTTTGTATGGAAGTAGTGAAGAAAGTATTGAAGTTATTGGCTATTAAAGTGGGATCATCAGGGTCAGAATCCTGAGGGTTGGGTGTAACTATTTTGCCTGGGGTTAGTAGATTGTTAATACTGGACCAGTACTTTTTTGGTTCTTTTCTGGTGGTTTGCTGAAGTTGAAAGTAATAGTTCTTTTTATCTGAAAGGATGGCTTTTTTGGTACTGTTTCTGAGCTCTCTAAAGGTTTGATGATCTGTTGGGTTTTTAGAGGAACGCCATTTATTCCAAGATTTATTTCTGAGGATGATTTTATGCTTAGTATTAGTGGTTAGCCAGGGTGCTGTTTTAGTTTTTGTTCTAATGGTGCGACTTGGGGCATGTTGATTTAGGATTGAAAGGAATGTTGAATTGAAGCGTTCAACTGCCTTGTTAAGTGTGAGATGTTTTAGAGGGGTCCAATTGCATTGTGAAAGTTCTGTTTGAAACTGTTCGGGATTAAATTGTTTTTTGGAGTGTAGTGTTCTGAAAGTGGTAGGTAAGTTTAGGTTAGTTTTAGCTCTAATGACGTAGGTAAGGGAGTGATCACTAAGGTCATCAGGAAGGATGCCAGTTTGGTAGGTTTGCAGGGGGGAGTTAGTAAGGATCCAGTCTAAGGTGGTTTCTTTTTTGTTTGTTTTATTGATTCTGGTGGGACTATTAATGAGTTGTTTGAAACCATAAAGGTTTATATGGGAAGTAGGGTTAATATTGTTACAGGATTTCCAATCTATGTTAAAGTCCCCAAGGAATAGTGTTTCTTGAGGGAGTTTATTAGAGAGTTGGTCAAGAATATGTTCTAAGGTGGAGATGTTATTTCCAGGGGGGAGATATGCACAAATGACGTTTATTGCTTTAGTATCATTGATTTGTATTTTGGAGCAAATTACTTTGGCATTGTTGTTTTGGGTAAGGGTAAGGTCTAGAGGAGTAAGCTTTAGTTTTGTTTTATATAGAATTGCTACTCCCCCTCCCTTTCTGGTGGTGCGATCAAGTCTAACAATGTTATAACTGGGTGGGGTAATTTCAATGTCTTTAATTGAAGGCTTTAGCCAAGTTTCTGATAAGCATAAAATATCAAACTTGTGCGTTTCAAGCAGGGCATGGAGTTGACTAATTTTGTTACAGATACTACGTATATTGAGATGGGCAATGGATAGTAGGTTTGAGGGTTTAGAGGGTGAGAGAGAGAAAGGTTTGGTATGGTTTTGATGTGTGTTGTTTTTATTATCATGTGGGCCTGGGTTGGGGTGAATGTCACCATCTTGTAGTAAATGGAGAGGTATAAAATATTTTTCTTGGCTAAGTTTATGGTAGGTGTCAAATGTTTTCTTTGTTTTAGATTTTAGTAGTTTGCAGTGTAGTAGCCTGTGGTATTTGGCAAGAAGGTAGATGGACTGTGAGGAAGTGTGTAAGAAGAATGGGGATAGAGATGTTGCAGGTGTACAGGTATGTTTTGAGGGAAGTGAGAGAGAAACAGTCAGGGAATATTCATAGGAGGTTAGGAAGTAAGTAGTAATAAGACGGAAAATAGTAAAATGGAGATAGGTATTTTCAGTTGTGAATGGAGGATAGATGTAGGCATAGTAATGTAGATGTAGGTTTACAAAGGAGATAGATGTAGTATAATGGTGTATTGTAAGGTGAGAGTACCCTGGGAAGGTAGGGCAAATGGTATGGCTGTGGTGTTGTAGGTGTGCTATTAAGAAAGGGGAGGGTGTGGTTATGTTAGGTAAGTGGGTGTAGCTAAGTTCAGGGGGGTTGCACAGTTTAGGTAGTTTTGGATATGATTGGGGAGGAATATCAAGGGGTGTGTCCAGATGCAAGATAAATGTAGGACCCCTGGGGTGGGTGGGAATTGGGAGTAGGGAGGGGAGCGGAGTGAGCCCGCAGGGCGAACGGAGTGGGAAGAGCCAAAGAAAAGAGGTTGAGGAGAAAACAATCAGTGAAGTGCTTATAGTAAAGGTAAGTAATCCAAGAGGATACAAGAAAGTTTGGTGTATGAGGTCTGAGTGAGGTAAAGCTGGAAATATCAGAGAAAGGAGATAGGAGGAGAACAGCACAAAAAGGCTAACAGATAATAAGATACATAGAAATTGCTAGGTAGAAAAAGTTTGCAAAGGTAAACAATTCTAGGAGAAGGGAGCCACCTAGTGGACTCAGCAGGTATTGCTACCAGGACTACTTACTGGGCTTGTGGTTTACGGAATGGGGCAGGTAGCTGGAGATACTAGTGGGTGTAAGTGGTCAATTGGATGGGAGAAGCTAGGGTTGGCTGCTGGCTGAACTTGCTTTGGGTTTAACAATTACACTGAGTGAGAGACGCTTACAATTGTTATTAAAACATGCAAGAGCTGTAGGACGTACTTTCCTGTATCTTTTCAGGAGGAGGCTATCCAAAATTGTATAGCTTTGATCCCTAAATAGGGTAGGAGGCAGGAGTCTTAGATAGGGTACACGATCCCAGACCTACTGATGGTCAGTAAGTAATAGAGCTGGGAAAAGAAGGGAGAAGGAAAGGATTAAGATATAGGGAAGCAAACTTTGAGAAAGCAGTTGAAATAAAAACAAATAACAATTCTCTTGTAAAACATTCAGAAGTCAACCATAGTTCTTAAAGGTAATAGTGCAGGCAAAAAAGCAGATAAAATACATTTATACTGTGTAATCAGTAAATTGCATGAGCTAATGTGCTGAGTTTCAGCTAAACACTATATGATGTATAGAGGCAAGAGTATTTAAACACAATCAACTAGAAATACTAGATACTCCAGACAAGTAATCAGTAAAGGTAAACTAGGTACTATTATAAGAATCTCAGTTATAAGCAGACAGACTCATGCTAAATTACTTCATAAGCTAAAGGAGTGGATGTAGGAGCAATTGAGTAGGGGAGGTCAGAAATAAAACCTCATAGGTATGTTAACCTCAAGCATATTTTCATGTAAAGACATTACGTTTTGCAAAACTCAGCTAAAATTAAGTAAGGGGTAACTTGAGTTAGATAAATATGGGAGGGAAAGGAGCTGTTCAAAGTAACGCAGTTTGCTGCAGCAGCTTAGGTGAGGGCTATCGAACATTTAAAATGGAGTTAATGTAGTGTACTAGACATAGGAAACGCTTTAAAATGGGCTGAATGGATAATTTGTAATGCGTGCAGGATGAACTCTCTGGGCTTAATATTGAGGCGCTGATAAGGCACATGTAAGGTGCCTTGAAAATACCACATCACAGGTACCACGTACCACAGAGTGTGTATAGACTGAGGAGGCTTGACTTTTGGCGCTAAAAGGGGAAAATACACGCTGTGTACAGAGTTAGCTAGAGTAAATGATCAGGGAAGGCATGGGTTCAGGGAAAAATAGGTGGGTGCATATTACGTTTGTACTGCATTCTTTTAAATGGGCCTAAGATAGTAAGTGAGCTAGTAATCAGGCTTGATTATATAGGGCTGATAGGTACATGTAGGTGTCTTGAGAATAGTAGCACACTACATATTTTTCTCTCTGTTTTGTTTTTGGTCTGCTTCTCAAAAAATTGTGAGTTTTGATAAGTCTCTAGCGAATCATTGTGGGTTGAAGTTCATAGGTGTGTACTAGGCTAATGGCCCTGGAGCCTTCACAATCCTAGCCCATAGGATTACCCTGGCATCGTGCCACCTGACCTTCCAGCAAATAAGGACAGACATTTGAGATTCAGACTTCACACCTTTTAGAAAATGAATGTAAATGCAAAACCTTGTATTCTTCTTCTTTCTTGCTTTAAGAGGTAAGAGGTAGGCCTTCCAGACCTTGGCATAAGATCCTTTTGGGGCTCAACGCCTTTAACAAAAAAAAAAAAAAGGGGAAACAAAATGGAATTACTTTACAGGACTTCGGATCCAGTGCCTCGGATCCAAAGTTTCAAGGACCTCTTCTAGATCCCAAGTTCTCCTCGGATCTGACATGAAGTTTTCAACTTATTCTACCATCTTCATTGGATGCTAAGTCTCCAGATCTGATTGGCTGGAGTCATAGAATTTGGGTTGCCTCCTTGGATCAGAAGAGTAAAAAAAAAAAAAAAACCTTTTTCAGATCCTATCTTTCACTTTTTCAGATCCCATCTGCTCAGATAATTTCTCTCTTGCCTGAGATCAAAAGCATAGGATCTGACAATAACAGGTTGCTCCGAGACAGCTGAGCTACTCTGGGATCTGGTGCCCTCGGACCCAAAAATATTGGGAAAATCTGGCCTTCTTTGGATCCGAGGCATCCCTGGGATCCTCCGGTCCCATTTCTTTTTCTTTTTCTGGCTTTCAGCTTCATTTAGAGAATGCTTTTAAGAAGAAATGCATTCTAATACAAACAATGTTATTCTAGCTACTTTCTAAGCTTACAAGAGCAATATTTAGAATCTGTCCACATTACATAACTCATCCTTCAAAATCGTACCAAAAATTATAAACTGGATTTTTGGAATTCTATATAATAATATCAATGTTAAGAATGAATTATCATATCTATAAAACACTTTAATTGTCTATAACACAGCTCCTAAAGATTCTTACTGGCAATATCTAACTAAAGGGTTTCAAGTATCATTATCAATGGAAAATAAAACAAACATTTTATTTTCAGTTAAACTAACTTCTTACTCACAATTCTGGAGGATTTTTCATTGGAAATTTCTACACAGATCCTTTTTGACACCTGAGAAACTCTCAGAAATAAACCCTTCAAACAGCAAGTTATGTTGGAGATGTCATTTGTCCACTAATGTTGACTGGTCTCATATTTGTATGACTGTACTAATATTAAACCATATTGGAATGAGATTAACAAATTTCTTCAAGCTATCTATACTGATATATTTGTTTTGACAAAGTCTTTAATTTTATTGAATATTGTTAACAGTAATAATATGAAGAAAGATGACCTGTACTTGTTGTGAACAATGTTAGCAATAGCCAGAAAATGTATAACTAGAAGATGGAACTCTAATGTAGCACCCACAACGGAGGAATTCCTATCATCACTGAAGAAATGCATACTAATGGAGAAAATCATTAAAGAGTTAAGAACTTTTCCTAAGCCACTGGTTAATAGTCTGCGGAGGAAAGTTTTGAATTTGATTGATATCCTACAGATGGAACCAAACTCTTCCTAACTATCATAATTTATATATTAACTTATTTAACTACAAATGTTTTACCTGAAGCCTTTTTGTCAGGCTGAATGTAAATATTGTAAATAGTTATTGAATGTTAAGAATGTATTAAATGATTGCGTTATTTCATCAAAATAAAAACAATTTGAGTAAAAAAAGAATCTGTCCACATTGTGTGGCTTTGTCCTCCATCATATCAGACTTTATTCAGATTTATTGAGCTAAGAGGTTGAGAGGTATGGTGGCTCAAATTTAAAAATGTCTGCCTTTAAACGCTATAGGCAAGGTAAGCCTAAGACACAAGGGCTCTGGATTGGTTAATACGCCATTCTTCCTACACCCGGTCTGTCCACTCAGGAATCTTCACTGTGGAGTCTGTTTCTCTTCTTAGTGCTAAGGTTCTGGATCAAAACCTACCCTGCTTCCTAGAATCTTCGACTGGACACAGGGAGAGGAATCTTTCTCTCCCTAGTTGGTCTCTCTCTCTCTCTTCTTGTTTTTCAGTGGCCAGGACTTTATTCATACTCAAGTGATTATTCTCTTTAGAATGATATTTCCAAGAGGTTTTTCCACTCGGAGTACAAGGAGTGGGAGGGCACATTCCAACTCCTCCATTCGGCCTCTCAGGGAGGAAAGAAGGACTCTCCAATTTTGTCCAATAGTGCCCACTTCCTTTATTCCCCTCTGGAGAGTGGCAGCCCCAACAGATGCTAAGGTAGCGACATGTGTCACTATATAGGAGTTGAGGATCAATTCCCTTGGCCTTCCCTCCTCAGTATGGTCGGAACAACGAACAATTTTTAGAATGGCCTTACTTCCATGAATGTGCCTAATCTTGCCTTTCTCAGAAGTTACGCAGGGGTCGAGCATGATTAGTACTGGATGAGAGACCAGCTGGGGATGTTTATTCACGCAAGTTTACCTTAGAAACTGCCACACTGAAGCTGTTACAACCCACACCCATCTTTAGCCCATATAAGGTTGTAAGGTAGAACTTCAATACTTCCCAAGCTTGCTTCTGTGCAGGATCTCAATATGCCTCCCAAACAGCTAAACTAGGTTATTATCATTACAAGGCATGTGTGCAAGTGACTGTACGATATTAGAGATCCAAGAGATTTCCCTGATCTCTTCCTGGTGGAGATTCATTAACTATTTTTTTCTAAGTCACTATTTGATTACAAATGTCTAGCAGACATCAAAAAGTCCTTTTCTCAACTGACTATTTTGTCATCCTTTTCAAAGACTTTGAAGAGTTTGAGCCCTCCCCCCGATAGTGGAAGGCCTTTCAACCAACGGACTCTGACTCAACTGTTATCAAATATGCTTGCATGATGTTATGATACTTCTGTACTCCTTAAGGTGTCTTTTGTTTAATGCCCCTTTTGATGATGTCTCCTTTGGTAGGGCATCAGTGAAAGATACACACCTGTAGCTAGCAAACAGAGGGGCATACCCTCAATACCACTGGATTCAATACTTTCTTCTCACCTTGACATTCTTTACACAAAGACATTAACATTATGTTACTAGAAAGAGGGGGGTCTGCAGACTTAGGATTCTAGATTCTGCCTCTTTGATTACCCTATCAGCATCCTCAGACATCACCTAGGCTGTCCACCTATCCAGACCTTTGAGGGTCATGGCTGTTTCCATCTGGCTTCCTGGACTAATTTCACAAACAATGCCTGTGGTTCCAAAATATGTTTTTACACCCCTTTTCTTTATTCCCTCCATGTCCCGTATTTAAAAAAAAAGAGAGAAAGAAAGAGAGGAAGACGGGGATCCTGAGACCAATTCTAAATGTAACTGTTCTAAATCAGTATGTAGGGAGCTTCAGTTCCAGATGTTTTACGGTTCAATCCATCCTGATTCTTCTGTGCAAGGTCTAATGAATGTACTCCATACACTTCCAGAATGCACAATACCACTTTAAAATAGACAACTGCTCCAGAGTCATCTGCCTTTTCGACTGAGAACTAGTCACTACCCTTCTCAGATCTCTGTCCTTTACTCTCACTGCAGCCTCCAAGGTGCTTATCTAATGCTGGCTGGTTGGGACAGCTCACATAAAAACGGAAGGTGCATATTGTCCTCATATACGAATGGTTGGCTTCTCTCTGCCCCAGACATCAACTTCTTGTTTTCTGTACATCCCCAAACCCATGACCATCACCAGAAAAAAGCCAAATTTAAAATTGATTCCTTCCAGAGTCCGGTTTTTCATAAAAACGCAAATGGGTACTACGACTCATATTAAACCCTTGATAAACCAGGTTCTAGTGCCTTCTGTTTTTCATATATCGCTTACTGCCGCTGTTAACCTTTGAGTCAACATCAGTTTTGTCTTTTTCGCTAGCTCTTCTAGCTACATTTATTCTTGCGTATCCTTCACATACTTTATACAGCTCAAAGGTCCATTCCTTCCCAGCTTCTATCTTCTCCTACAACAGGCACGTAACTCACTAATGTGTTTTTTGCTAGACTTTTCAGAGGATGTCTCCTCAAGCTAACCATTCTCTCTCATCCTTTACATGCTACAATATCCTCGGATTCTCCCCTATCATAACTGGAACACATATATTGTGTGAGAAGATGACCCAACCATATGGTTCCCCCCTCAGAGACCCAAATCTCTTGTCATTGCCCCTGACTCAAGTATGGTTCTTCTAATGTTACTAGATTTTCAGAAAGACCTCATGTATACAAACTTCCCTTCTTCAATTGTCTTGAAGTTTCTGCTTAAAGCCAACAGGCTCAAGACCTCAATTAACTCACTGTCTATCCTGGCATCATAAGGTACGCTTCATCTCTCTCTCTCCTTTCTGATCTTCCTGAAACATTCACCAGGAATTCTGGAGTTCAATCTGGATCTCCTGCCTCACTTGGTGGAGATCAAGTATCTCCTATTCCATACCTTCTAACCAACCAAATGATTTCTCTAATTCTCACGACAGTACTATTGTCCAGCCATGTTTCCCTTGGTCGTGGAGTTATTGGCTTCTCATAAGACTTTCTACTAAGAAGGCCTATAGAAGCAAATGGAAAACATTACCCATATTCAAAACACTGACCGTTTTTGTCAACAACCACTTCTGCCATCCTTCCCTTTCTTGACAGTCTTTCACAAGCGAAAGGTGAGTTCTTCCCTACTACTAACTTTAGTTAGCAAATATATTGATGTCTTCACTCTGGAGACAAATTCATTTATTTGATGCCTTTCCAGATTACTTTGAAGCTTTTCGGACAAGAATTTTGCTGCTTTGACCTCCCAGCAAAAATTCCTTTTTTCCCTCGTACCACAAGTTCATTCTTCACGGCCTGTCTCAGAAACCCTTTATACGGCAAGCTATGGTCATATGCCAACTTATTATGGTTGTCACATGTTACAACTGCTTGACTTTAATGTATAACCTTGTTTATAAGTCATAGAAACAACCAATATAGAAAGTCTGACCAATTGTTCATTTCCTTTCCTTATAACCACTTAGGTTGACCAGTATCCAAAATTACTCTGCCCAAATAGATTACTGATGCATTTTTGCTGCTTTATTCCCAAAAAAATGTGGAACTGCCTCACCATTCAGAGCCACTCTTCAGATTTATGGATAATGCATCTATTTTTCTCCCGGACCTTTTATCACTGTCAACAATGCTGCAGTCACTTGGTCAAGACTTTTACCTTTGTGACACATTATAAGTCAGGTACTGTTTCCAGAAGCAGAGCTTCCTCTAGTTCAACAGTGCTCCAGCATATCTTTCCTGAGGACCGCCAAAGAGTTACATTGCTGGGGAGTCTGACCCATCAGTGAGGAAGAATGAAAAGGACAACATCAGACAGAAAAGTTATGTACTTGCCATAACGTTAGATCTGTGTTGTCCATTTTCATTCTTCATCACCTTCTCTCTCAGCCATCCTCCGGCCTTGTCATTCTTAGAACAATATAGGATGATACAGGAACCCACATGTTTTTCTGATTTTAACATTAATATTTCTTCATCTGTCCTGTCTTTAATAATCAGTAGGCAGAAAGCAGCAAACTCGATCTGAGGAGTTAGGGATGCTGTAGTGCATTATGGGAAGAGGGAGGAGCTCGAGATTAGGACCCAGAGTCTTGAAAAGCGGCCAAGCCGGAGCCGAGACCCATCAGTAAGGAAGAACGAAAATGGACAGCACAAATCTAAAGTTATGGTAAGTACATAACTTTCCTGTAAATTTCCCCTCTACTGAAAATCTAATTCAAATCTTTTTTTTTTTTGTCACATGTGTCATCTTCCAATTCTCCAAAGTAATTTTTTGGCTTCTGTTGCTTTAGTATAACACCCCCTATATATTCATAATGCTCTCGGCAAAACTACTCTGCAGTATTGTATTCCTGATGTTCCCACTTCCTACATTTTTAACTGTATGACCTTCTTCTGGTTCCCTGCCTCTAGCTCAGAGACACATAGACAGAAAGCATCACATCATCTGGCTTTAGAATATCATATACAGGTTTGAGTTATTTATAATTACAGCTTTAAATACAGCCTTGAATTTCAAACAGCACTGACACAGTAACTGTCAGCTCCAACTGTACATTCACCTCTTGCATGTTCATGGTTATATGACTAACCTTGCATTTTGTGCTTCAGTTAGGATCAGCTAAAATATCTCAAATACAGATCAATTCCGACCCTACAGGACAGTCCTAAATAAAACTGGTTTAGAACAGTATACATGACAAGTATGTAGAAAAACAAAGTGAAATAAAATCTTAATCTTACATTTTCCATGGTGACTGAAACAGTCATTGTTTGGCGAGCCTGTAGCCTTTGAAAAGTTTTAACATCATACCATACCTACAAGACAAATACAGGAAAAACAGCGAATCAGTTTACTGACATGATAGTTAGTGGTGTCATTTTTACAGATAATACTGAGGCACAAAACTACATTTCTGCAAAATCACAGTATTTACATATGCACTTTTGAAGTATTACAGCGGGCACAACATGCTGAAAGCATTGGCATCTCAGCTTTACAAAATGCCAGAAGATGTAGGTTAAGTTTGTTAATACATTACTTACACTACTGGTCACTGGAACACATAAACCTTTTACAAAAACAGTAACAGCTGTAGGGTTTTGTGTGTGTGTGTGTGTGCGCGCGCACATGTGGGTGCACACTGCTATGGAATAGTATCCAGCACAGATTTATTTCTCTCTGTCATATACACCCTAAGTGCTAGCACAGGCTTAACTCCCATAACCCTGAAGAGAAAATAGGCATTAGAAACCAAATGAATACAAATAATTTTGTCTGTAATTTGAATGTAATGCAAACGAAAGCTGTCATGTTATTGAAGTATAGCAAAGGAATGGCTGTGCTCTTACTTTATAAAAAAATAATAAAAATTCACCAAAGATACAAGAGTCACATTTGAAACATTATCAGTTAATACTCATCATTGTACCTCATTTGTGAAAAGGCCTTCTGTACTGGTTAACTGTTCCATTTTACTGTTCTGCTATCCACAGCTTCACACAATTCTAAATTCTCTCATTCCTGTATATCAGGATACTCATACCTCTAGGCAGCACATGTTGTGACATCATGTACTCTGTTAGGTGTAAACAAACATCCTATCCGTTACTTAGCCTGACCACCATCCACTGAGTGAACACACTCTGCAAGACAGAACAAACATAAGTATGCAAACATATAAAAGTCATGTACTTGCCCAACTTACAAGAAAATCCAAAGGGTAGGAGCAAATTACACAGGAAAATATGAGAATTGTGCGAAAAATACACACAGGGGAGGAATTAGGTTTAAACTATGTAATGTTTGACTGACTATGACTGGGTAGATTATAAGTGATGCATAATGTCTGCATCTGGGATTGTGTCCATATGGATTGTGATGTAAAATGCTTGCAACTAGGATTGTGTCAATATGGTTTGTTCTCATTTATATAAATGTATGTCTGTCTATGTCATAAGTGATAATTTAATAAAGATGTTTCTTGTTTAAAAAAAAAACTTACAAGAAAATTCATCCACAGCCCCAGGATGGTAACGCTATCCCAATGCAGGTTGACAACGGGAAGATAAATATTCAGTGCAGAAGACCCTTTACAGATCATCTAAATCATATCTATCTATACAATTATAAATAATTCCTATAAGTATAGGTGTATATGTACACACACACACACACACACACACACACACACACACACACACACACACACACACACACACACACACAGTGGGTTCTGTACTGGGACCTCTACTGTTTGGCATCTACTTTTCTGAAGTGAAAGCCACTACCAAAGGGCTCTGGCTGGCTAAGTTTGCAAACAACTGCAAACTAGGACCAGCTACTGAATCTACAAATTACTTAGCCATCCTGCAAGAAAGTTTGTCCCAAATAAATAAATGGTGCCGGAATCATGGACTGAAACTAAATGCCGCAAAATACATTAGTGCATCCTTTGGGAAGTCATCTACCCCAGGGAACTGCCACACTGACAATATGCCCTTAAGAGTTGACCCAGTTGTTGAGGATTTGAAAACTTATGTGGAGAGTGACCTAACGTTTGACCAACACAGGTTCATTGTTGTAAGAAAGTCCTACACTGCCTGGTTTATAAGCAAAGAGATTAGGTTCACAGGCTCATAGGTTGTGTCTAGATCTCTGGATGTCACTGTCACCCTCTACTCAGCCCTCATTAGGGCAATCACTGAATATGATGCTCCCTTTGGCATATATCTGTCCAGACATATGCAACAACTAGAATTCCTACAGATATGCCTTACTAAAAAGATACAATGCCTAAACAACACAGACCAACTCAAAGCCCTGTCACTATATTTCATGTCCTACAAACTGCTACGAAGTGGCCTACATTTGGCATACAAGGCATCCTCTGACCCAAACACTGATGGATTTACTGCACATCAGCAAGTGAAAACTCTTCTGTAATATCAGCACAATGGTTTAGAGGGACAGGTATATCTCGTAGAGGAAGCCACTGATCTAGAATAGACTCTATCCACATAAAATAAAGTTCGTCCCTGATCATATTCAAGCACAGCTTGGATCTATGAATGGGAAATAGAAAATTTACGCCACGAATGTCCACTCCCATTGGCAACTCTGTAAATAACTGAAAAAAATATCAAAAGACTGCTGTCCATACCTGTGCATCCTAAATCATGAGCAGCACTACAGGTAATATACATAACTGTGGCAGCATTCCACTGTTTTCTCAGTGGCATAGTGTTGCTCTACATCATCAGCAAAGGCAAGGGTACATAGGTTCATAGATTAGTACTAGGCTAACTGCCCTTGCGAGCCATTTTTAGCCTAGCCAATTAACCCCTGTGAGATTCAAACCCTGACCTTGTATTTATAAGGCAAACACCATAACCATTAGGCCACCCTCCCAACCCTGTTGATTCTAGCATGGCAGAGTAATATTTTATTAATATTCCATCATCATGCTCCGATTCGATAACATGAAAGCAAATTATTAATTTACAGTACTTATGTTTTCTGCAAGACTTACTTCTATGCTGGGATTTTCAGTCCTGGTCCTTCAACTGGTTCCTCAACTGCTTGCAACTCTAACTTATATTTCCTCCATGGGTGGCACAGTGGCACAGCGGACAGTGTTAGTGCCTCACAGCAAGAGACTCTCCAGTTTGATTCTCGCCTGGGGTGACTTCTGTGTGGAGTCTGCATGTCTTCACGGTGTTTGCATGGGTTTCCTCCTGGTGTTCTAGTTTCCTCCCACATTCCAAAGACGTGCAGTAGGTAGAATGGACACTCTAAATTGGCTATAGGTGAGAGTCAGTGTTTGGTGTGGAAAAACCACGACTGCAAGGACAGCAAACCAGAGGTGTAAACCATGGCTCTAGATGGGTATCACTGTTGAAGTGACAGCCCGACACCGTGTGCAAAAACAGGAAAAAAAGAGGTTGTGGATGAATGGATTACCTTGTCCAACTGATGGTGGTACAACTTTCAATAATTTTTTTAAATTCTTTTACAGAGTCGCCAATGTGGACGTTTGACATACTACGTACGATGAAAGAAGAACTGATGTTGCTTGTTTCAATTGAAATGTAGGTTGCCCTTCTGTAGTGACCAGATGAAAATGCAATGGCTAAAAAGGGAACATCATGGAGAATAAGATATTAAAGAAGGCCTGACTCTTTGAGTCATCATGATTCACGAAACAATGCTCAGTGAAGGTGTCAACCAACAGTTAAGTGGCCATAGCAGAAATCTTGGCAGTGGAGTCATTTTAAAACAAACAGTGGTTCCACTTTACAGCAGAATGTTTCAATGGGTAGTTAGCTGCCTCACGATAAAACACACACTGCAATCCATTTGAAAAGGGTTTGCTTAGAGTTTTTATCTGAAACAAGGAATATTACCAACTGCCTCTGTTGTGTTGTGCATGCCTAATGTATAAACAGCTTTCTCTGCATGGAATTTTGATGAGTGTTGAGTGTCTGTCATACCAGCGGGCAACATCCAACCCATATAAAAATATATGGCGAAAGCCACAAGATTTTGAAAAAGAAGCCAACATACTCCTCTGTTGTAATGACTGATAGGGTGATACATAACGTACAAGAGTAGAGTGCAGCTTTGCTTCTTACCTCTTGCTGTACCAAAGGCGCCAGAAGCTGTTGAAGACTGGGGGGGGGGGTGACAGGGGCACTTAGTGATCTAAAAAGGGCAGTTTTTTATAACTATTTACTACCACAACATAGGTTCACCTGGAGGACTTTTTAAGCTTAGCTAATTCCCTTTTGGTGCTGATTCTTGAAGGAACATTTTCTGATTGGTCTTACCTATCACATGGCTGATAATTGCATATTAGCCGTAGTGAGAATAACTGTGATCATTCCATAGATGATTTGAGGGGACTCATATAAGGGATGCAGCATTTAGGAACTGCCTCTATTCATTAGTAGCATGAGGGGCAATCCTGGAGTACATTTTCTATTGCCCATCCTTAAATCCAAGTTGCATTTCTGGATTTTATTTTTTTTACATTTTATAGCACAATGCACAAACATTAACAGAATCTGCTAAACAAAGCAATACTGTCTCACAATGAAAATAGACTTGGCATTAAAACTTCTCTGCCCCTGAAACTTATATTTATTGAAACAGCATTAAAACCCACACCACATCCAAAGAAAATGCATCTGGCCAGTGGTGGATAAAGATTACCTTTGGGATGTTTTCAAATCAGAGGCCCCTTGCATACAAAAAGTAAAGTTGTGTAGACTTACCATAAATGTAGATGTTTGAGTGTATTTACTGTTGCAGTCATTACATTTGGGTTATCTGCTTGCAGTAGTCCTCAGTCGGCCTGATTAACAAAGTATTGGGTCCTACGTCAGTTGCTGTCTCTTTTTACGTGACGGCAGGTCGTCAGGGGTATAAAACATGCAACCGACGACATTACATCATTTTTTCTTGCCACAGATGTCAGGTGCCCCCCTAATGGGAAGCAATTAAATCTATAAATATACAAGGTTATACCTCAAACAAAAAAGCAAATACACAAAAAATCATTTAAGCATTGAAAAGGAGAGAAGAGGTATAGCCAAAAGAAGTCAGGCGGCTGGAGGGAGGGTAACCAGGACTGCAACAGTGAATACACTCGAACATCTACATTTATGGTAAGTGTACACAACTGTACTATGTTCTTCACGTTTCACTGTTGCAGTCATTACATTTGGGTAGAATCCCAAAGCTAAGGATAGGAGGAGGAATTTAGATAGCATTAGGACCAGCTATAAGGCCCTGCAAAACTGCAGTGGCAAAGCCAGCTCTGGATTTAGAGAAAATTGGCAAATGGTAATGCTTGGTGAAAGTATGTACAGAACTCCAGGTAGCAGCTTCTAGGATGTCTCTGGTTGGATACACCTCTGAGAAAGGCTGTAGAGGTAGATGCAGCCCTGGTTGAGTGGGTCTGATTCCCTGTAGGATAGGTTTTCCATGGTGCTTATAGCAGAAGTGAATGCAATGGCCTATCCATTTGGAGATGGTTCGCTTTGAACTAGCGTTCCCCTCTGTCCCTGCAGCAAATGCCACCAGCAATTGTTCAGATTTCCTTTGAGGTTTAGACCTGTCTGAATAGAATCTAAATTGTTTGTGCACATCTAAGGAGTGTAGTATCCGTTCCACTTTGTTCTGTGGATTTCGAAAGAATGTAGGCAAATGAATGGACTGATTAAAGGCCACACGGGATACCACCTTTGGCATGAAAGAGGGATTGGTCCTGAGGGACACCCTGTCTGCATGAAAGATGATGAAAGGCTCCACTGCCATAAGGGCCTGTAATTCAGATACTCTTCTTGCAGAAGTGATGGCTAAAAGGGAAGCTGTTTTCCAAGAAAGCAATTTTAAATCTGCAGTAGCAGCTGGCTCGAAAGGAGGAAGGATGAGTTTCTCCAATACAAAGTTAAGGTCCCAAGCTGGAGTTGGAGCTCTCCTGGGTGGTCTTAAATTTTTGGCCCCTCTGAGGAACTGTTAAAGCAGTGGAAGAGAGAAGAGGGGAGGTTCTGTGTTATAATGGCTATACAGCTGTACTAACCCTGACTAACTTCTTTCCTTTTAAACTAATAATTACTCTGAAACTCATAATATTACCCTAGAGCAGCAAAATACCACATTATTGCAAATAAAATTTATCTATATACTGCATATTGACCATCTCTTGTACATCACCCATTGATGCTTACTCCTAATGTTATCCTCACTGACTACTGTATTTTAATATTGTATTTGAATATATATATATATATATATATATATATATATATATATATATATATATATATAAATAATAATAATAATTATGTTTTTATTACAATTGTAGCTTTTAGTTTGATCTGTTATGACTTTTGTAGTTTTTAATTTTATCTATTGTGACATTTATATTTCTTTTTGTATGTCTTTCTTGGAGCTTTTCTCCCCGGGCCTCTACTAAAAATGGACATGTATCCAGCTAGACTAGCCCGGTCAACAAATGTAAAATAAAAATAAATAAAATAAATAATGAGCTGAAATGGCTGAGGCGTGAATTTTTATTGAGGAAAAAGACAAGCCCTTGTGAAGCATCTCAGTTAAGTATTGTAAAAGCTGAGGTAAATTAGGCACTGCTGTGTTCATCCCTTGAGATTGGTTCCAGGCACAGAATCTTTCTCATTTTTCAGCATAAGATTTTCTAGTACTAGGCCACCTTGCCTCTAAAATGACATCCATCACTGATTTACTGAGGGATGGTAAAGGAGAGCTTAGGTAATTAGCCAGGCTGCTAGGTTTAGTGTTTAAAGCTAAGGGTGCAGAATCTGGTTCTCCTGCTGAGACAGCAGGGTAGGAGTCTGAGGCAAGTGCCATGGGGCCAGCAGTGACACACTGCGCAGGAGGGGATACCAGTATTGGCGTGGCCAGGCTGGTGCAATCAAAATCATCATTGGTTTGTCTCGTTTGATCTTTAGTAGTACTTTGGAGAGCAGAGGCAGAGGAGGAAAGGCATAAATTGACAGGTTTTTCCAGCCGAAGAACAGAGCATCCACTTTCCCAGCTTGTCTGTGGGGAGTCCTTGCACAAAATTTTTCCAATTGATAGTTCTGGGGGGAGGCAAACGGGTCTATATCTGGGCTCCACCATTTGCTTGTCAACATGTTGAAAATCCTTGGTTCCAGTTTCCACTCGTGTGAATCGATGAGGGTTCTGCCAGTGTATTTAGTTTTCCTGGCAGGAATTGAGCTTGTAGATGTACTTGGTAGCTCAAGGCTGTGTTCCACAATGCCATGGCTAGTCTGCAGAGGGGGTAAGAATGTGTACCCCCCCCCATGCTTGTTTACATACCACATAACAGTGGTGGTGTCCGTCTTTACCATTAATTGCCATGGAAGAATGTGGTCCTTGAAGGCTATCAGAGCATTCTGTACAGCTAACATTTCTTTATGATTGATGTGAAGGTGCATTTGAATTGGGTTCCATTTGCCCTGAATGCATTTCCCTGCCAGGTGTGCCCTCCCAAGCATAGTTTGATGCATCTGTTGTTAGAGTTTGGGCGGCAGAGGGTAGTGTGAATGGTAGTCCCTTGTTTTGGTGGCAGGCCTCTACCCACCAAAGGAACTCTAGGCGTAGACAAGGAATGACAGGAATCATTGCTTCTAGATCCTGAGAATGTTGACACCATAGGCTTTTTAGATACCATTGTAGTTTCCTCATATGCAGTCTTGCATATGGAATTAAAAGAATGCAGGAGGCCATGGACCCTAAGGCTTGCTGCATTTGCCTTGCAGATAGCAGGGTTTTTATGACCACTTATTTGAAGTAGGTTGTCAAGTGAATTTGTTTCTCTGGTGTGAGGAAAGCCATCTGGAAAGTTGTATTCAAGCTTGCTCCCAGGAATATAATTTGTTGACGGGGTACCAGGTGTGATTTCTTTTTGTTTATGGTGTACCCCAGACAACTTAGCACCATCTGTACAAAAGTCAGATGATTCAAAAGTATGGCCTGTCTCTGTCTTTATCTTTGCATTTTTTCAGAATGTCAGTAGTCGGATGGCTTACCGAAGACATATCAGGATAATTGAACCGAGCACCAAAAAATTTAGAAGCACAAATATACCCACAGATAGTTTGTGGTTTAAATAAGGCACATAACCAACAGCGAGGTATGTCGTGGTCAGGGCCTAGGCAAGGAATACAGTACAAATGAAAATCTTTATGAGGTATTTGCTTTCCACAAGAAATGCAATTATTTACTTTTACTGACATCGGTTTAGAGCAAGAAAAAGCTTCCCCAAGGGGGTACTTAGCTTTTAGTTGAAGACTTTGGTTTTGAAACTCGAAAACAAAAATTTCAGGAGTCGGCCAACTGGCACTTGCGAACTGCTTCTGCTTCAGGCACTGCACGGCAAAAAAGGACTGAAGTAATGACCTTGGCTGCATGTTTTATACCCCTGACGACCTGACGTCACGGAAGAAGAGACAGTAACTGACGTATTACCCAAGACTTTGTTAATCAGGCCGACTGAGGGCTACTGCAAGCAGATAACCCAAATGTAATAAAGTACAGTTTTGTACCTACCATAAATGTAGATGTTCGAGTGCGCATACAGCTGCAGTCATCACACTTGGGTTATCCTGCCGTCAGGCGGGTCCTCGGTCGGTCGAATTCCAAAGTCTAGGTCCGGCGTTGGTTGTCGTCACTTCTTCCCTGACGTCAGTGTGGCAGGGGTATAAAAGAGGCAGCCAACGCCATTTTCTTCAGCTTTTCTTGCCCCAGATGTCAGGTGCCCCCAGAAAGGAAGGCAAAACATGATGTCATGCAAACATAAATCAAAACAGTAGTTGCAAGCAAATACACCATAAAGGAATACCCCAAATAGGTTGTATGTTAAAGGTGTTTGTCATAAGCCCTGTCCTAAGAGAGGATGGAGGGAGGGTAACCTGGACTGCAGCTGTATGCGCACTCGAACATCTACATTTATGGTAGGTGCAAAACTGTACTATGTTCATCGTGCATACAGCTGCAGTCATCACACTTGGGTAGAATCCCAAAGCTAAGTAAGGGTGGCTGGTACTAAGTGGAATTAGGAGGGGCTAGAATGCCCTGCAGGACTGCTGTGGCAAAGCCCGCTCTAGATTTTGAGTATAGTGAAAGGTAGTAGTGCTTGGAGAAAGTGTGCACTGAACTCCAAGTAGCTGCTTCCAAAATGTCCTTGGTAGGGACCCCCCTGAGGAAAGCTGCTGAGGTAGCTGTAGCCCTGGTGGAGTGGGATCTGATGTATACAGGCACTGATTTTCTATGAAATGAATAACAAAAGCGTATGCAGTGGGCCATACATTTTGAAATAGTCTGTTTGGAAATAGCCTTTCCTTGAGCACCTGTAGCATAGGACACAAAGAGCTGCTCAGATTTTCTGAATGACTTTGTTCTGTCCAAGTAATAACGAAGTTGCCTGTAAATGTCCAAGGAATGTAGTAGCCTCTCTCATTTGTTCTGTGGATTTGGATAAAAGGTAGGTAAATGAATAGACTGATTCAAAGCCACATTGGATACTACCTTTGGCATGAAGGTAGGGTTGGTTCATAAGGAAACCCTGTCCTGATGGAAAATGATGAATGGTTGCACAGCCATAAGGGCCTGTAGCTCCGAAACCCTGCGTGCTGAGGTAATAGCCAGAAGGAAGGCTGTTTTCCTTGACAAGTATTGTAGCTCTGCTGAAGAAACCGGCTCAAAAGGAGGCAGTGTCAGCTTCTCCAATACGAAGTTGAGGTCCCAAGCTGGAGTTGGTGGTTTAACATCTCAGTTAGGTACTGTAAAATCTGAGGTATATTTATTACCCAAGGATTCTGACCCTTTGCTTGATTCCAGGAACAAAATCGTTTCCATTTGGCGGAGTATGTTTTTCTAGTAGAGGGCCTCCTGGCCTCCAAGATGACATCCTGTACCTCCTTGGAGAGGAGAGTTTGTTGGTAAATTAAGGTATTCTCCATGCAGCTAGATTAAGAGTTCTGAGCTGGCTGTGAAGGGTCTTGTAGTTGTGCTGGGACAACAGAAGAGGAACTTGAGGAAGGATCCATGGTGCTGAGTGTGACAGGCTCTTTAGGAGAGGATACCAGTGCTGTTGTGACCAGTCTGGAGCAATGAGAATCATTTGTGGCCTCTCTGCTCTGGTTTTTAATAGGACTTTGGCCAGTAGAGATAGAGGCGGGAAGGCATAGACTGTCAATGTTGTCCAATTGAAAGAGAGTGCGTCCACTTTCCAGGCCTGTGGATGATAGGTCCTTGAGCAGAATTTTTCCAACTGGTAATTTCTGTGGGTAGCAAATAGATCTATGTCTGGCTGTCCCCATGCCTGAGTTATCTTTGAGAAGACTTGAGGATCCAACTTCCATTCGTGTGGGTCTGTCATGTTTCTCCTTAAGTTGTCTGCCAGTGTGTTTTCCTTCCCTGGCAGGAATTGTGCCTGTAGTTGAATTTGTAATTCCAGTGCTGTGTTCCACAGGGTCATGGCTTGCCTGCACAGGGGGTATGAATGCGTTCCCCCATGTTTGTTTATGTACCACATGACTGTGGTGTTGTCTGTCCTTATTAATAGCTGGCCTGGATGCAGTAGGTCTTTGAAGGTCATAAGAGCATTTTGCACGGCTAGCATCTCCTTTTGGTTGATGTGTAGGTGCATCTCTTTTTGGGACCATTTTCCTGAATACACTGACCTGCCATGTGTGCTCCCCAGGCGTAGTCTGAGGCGACTGTTGTGATGATTTGAGTTGCTTGTGGTAAACAGAAAGGAAGACCTGTGTTTCTTTGGCATGCTTGAGCCCACCACAAAAATTCCTTTTGAAGGCATGGAATGAGTGGTATAATTGTTTCCAAGCTGTGGCTGTGCTGAGACCATAAGTTTTTTAGGTACCATTGTAGTTTCCTCATATGCAGCTTTGCAAATGGTATTAGTAGAATGGAAGATGCCATGAACTCCAGAGCCTGCAGGATTTTCCTTGCAGTTAGCCTGGTTAAAGTTGCCATTTTGTTGTAGTATTGAGACAGTTGCCCTTGTTTGTCTGGTGTGAGGTAGGCCATCTGGGTTGTTGTATTTAAGCTGGCACCCAGGAAAATTATCTGTTGAGAAGGTATTAGTTTGATTTATTTTTGTTCACTGTGTACCGCAGGCAGTTTAACAGTTTTATTACAAACGTCAGATGTTGCAATAGAAGTTCCTTTCTGTCTGCTTGGATTAGGCAGTCATCCAGATATGGGTAGATTTGGATTCCCCGCTGTCTGCAGAAGGCAATTACTGATGCCAGTCATTTCGTAAACACTCTGGGCGCAGTAGATAAGCCAAAGGGCAATGCAGAGAATTGGTAATGGGTTGAACCTGCAAGAAATCTGAGGTATCATCTGCAATCTTGTCTGATAGGGACATGCAGGTATGCCTCCTTGAGGTCCAAAGTTACCAGCCAAGACTCCTTGCCCAGCATGGGAAGAAGCTGCTGTAATGTGAGCATCTTGAATTTTGGTACCTCTAGATATGTGTTTAGAATAGATACGTCTAAGATGGGTCTCCAATCTTTGTCCTTCCTTGGTACCAGAAATAGTCTTGAATAAAAACCTTGACCTTGTTCTTTTGCAGGTACCTCTTGAATTGCTTTCATATCCATGAGAGCGGAAATTTGCCTTTGTGCCTCTGCCCATTGATTTTGTGGCAGGTTTGGCATGCGTCTCATTTTTGGAAGGGTGTAAAAGTGGAACCTGTAGCCTCTGTCTATAATATCCAGAATCCATTTGTCCTGTGTAACAATGTGCCAGTTTTTTGAAAATAAGGCCAGTTTTCCGCCCAAAGGTGCTGCCATTAGATCTTTGTTTGGCAGGCATAGGGGAAAGTCATTGCATCTGTTTTCTAAATGACTGTGGTCTATCTTCTCCACCTCTGGGGGCTGGTGTTTGCCACTGTCTAGCTCTGTAAGATCCTTGAGGTTGTCCTCTACCCCTTGGGCATCTGTATCTGCCCCTTTGGGGTCTGTCCGTGGCTGGAAAGGACCAATTTTTTGAAGGCCAGTTTCTGCTGAAGCGTGGAGGCTGCACCTGCAAGAAATCTTTAACTGTTTGCATAGATTTCGCTTTTTCCTCTATTTTCTTTAGTACCTCCTCAGCTTTAACACCGAACAATACATCTTTTTGTAGTGGTGCATCTAATAACTTTGCTTTGACATGATCTGGTAAGGTTTGCTCTTTGAGCCAAGCATGTCTACGATGACAGACCCGTGACAGCAGCTCTGCATGAGGCCTCTAAAGCATCAAAACCACACTGCAAGGTATGTTTCCCCACTTGTTCTGCTCCATGCAACAAATCCTGCAACTCTTTCAAGTCTGGTTGTTCTGTTTGTGTCATTTTGCCTCTCAGCTGAGATAGCAAGAACTGTTGGTATTTTAACATATGAAATTGACAGTTTAATGCCCTCATGGTTAAAGTGGCTGATGTATACACCTTTTCCCCCCACCTTTCTAATGCTCTAGAATCTCTCTCTGAAGGCAAAGGGTTTTTAGCAGTAGAGGCCTTAATCCCCTTGGGACCCTGTGAAATTGTTTCTGGGTCAGCAGTATGGCTTTTATAAAGGAACTGGTGAGAATCAGGAACCCGGTAATATCTGCCTGCTTTAACAGGGGCTGGAGAGGTAATGAGTCTGGATTAAGACTGGCTTCTGCGTACACATCATCCAAAATATCTAAGACAGGAGGAATAGCCAGGGGCCTATGCTGGGGAAGTAGTAGAAATTCCCTGAGCCTTTTCTTGGAATCTGAGTAATCTTGGCCTTCCCAGTGGAAGTGCTCTCTCAATGTATGCAGGGTTTCCCCAAAAGAGTAGTCCTCAGGGGGGGAGACTGAGGGAATAGACTCCTCAGCATCAGAGTCTTCAAATGGGGAATAGGTGTAATCCTGGTCCTCATTATGGTCTGAAGTAATAGAAGCCTGGTCTGAGGAAGGGTAGTCTTCCTGCAACCTGGGTCTTTTGTCTGAGGGGGGTTGAGAACCCCTGATGAGAGAAATCAAATCCTCAGCCATTTTAAGCATCTGTTATTTAGGCATGGGGCCTTGAGAGGGGGTCTGAGGACCTTGTTTTTTAACTTTCATTGCAGCTTTAGACTTAGTGAATGATGTAATAGGGGAGGTGGTAGGCCTGAAAACACCTTCAGAAATGGCAGGCCTCGCTAAAATTTCGGTTTCCCCGCCAAGAGTGGCGTCGGTATCTGCAGTGGGAATGGAGACCGAGGATCCTGCGGCCTCGGGTACTGAAGTCGCCGGTAAAATAGTTTCATCGGTAGTCAGGGGCTGCGTAGGTGCCTCGCTGAGAACCGGAGAACCAGTAGTCGGCCTAAGCGTGATCTCAGTACTCGGTGCAGGCCTCAGATGTCTATCCTTATCCTTGCGTCTTTTGCCTAAAACTGGCGTCGGTGCATCCGACGACATGATATAATTATATTTTTTGCCAAAATAATGAAGGCGAACTCGCCCGGCTTAATAGTGCTTGTTAAACCTAGCACAAAACGCAGGCCGAGACGTCGTGGTCTGGCCCTAAGCAAGGTATACAGTAAGAGTGAAAATCCTTATGCGGTATTTGCTTCCCACAAGAAATGCAATTATTAACTTTGTCTGACATCGGTCTGAGGCAAGAAAAGTTTCCCCAACGGGGTACTTAGCTTTAAAGAAGACTTCGGCTGAAATACTGTTCATAAATCTCAGGAGCTGGCCGACAGGCACTTGCGAACTGCTTCTGCTTCGGGCACCGCGCGGCAAGAAAGACTGAAGAAAATGGCGTCGTCTGCCTCTTTTATACCCCTGCCGCACTGACGTCAGGGAAGAAGCGACGACAACCGATGCCGGACCTAGACTTTGGAATATGGCCGACTGAGGACCCGCCTGTCGGCAGGATAACCCAAGTGTGATGACTGTAGCTGTATGCACGATGAACGTCTGCAACAGTGAAACACGAATAACATCAAGAAACATACATGCGTTCTTTGATACACCTTCCTGACATTATTAAATTATATTCCTTGTATAACACAACACACTTGTTAGACTTAAGTTAGAGGGCATTTTAAATTTAATGTTTGAACATTTTTCCAGTAGGCAATGAAGCAAAATGCATGCACCAATAATGACAAAACTGCCCTATTCAGAACATTTCCATAACAGTCTACTTCTACACACAATATATATATATTATATATATAAAAATACAAATACAGAATCACAGTAGTGTAAGCCATAAGCATGTTGCACAGTTTCTTGCACTTAGTTTCAATTGGGGGGGGGGGGGGGCAAAAGGCCAAACACCAGGGACACATTTTAAATACTGCTTGTATAATTTTGGAAAGTTGCTTGCATAAAATGTTGTGTTACCACTGTACATTTCACTGCCAAGTCTTGAAACCAGAACCCTGTGCACTACAGTCAGAAAGTACAGTTTTGTACCTACCATAAATGTAGATGTTCGAGGATCCACATTGCTGCAGTCCTAACCATTGGGTAGTCCGCTGTCCCAGTCGGCCCGAATACCAAAGTATATGGCTGACGTCGGTCAAGGCGCATTAGACTGACGTCAGTACGTCAGGGTACTAATGCGCATGACCGACGTCATATCCTCAGTCTTTTCTTGCCCCAGATGTCAGAAGACCCTAAAAAGACAAGGCCAAAACCAAAAACACCAAACACTCCTGCACCAAAAATATGTACAATATATACAAAATTACAAGAGTATAACCTCACCCACACAACCACCCCTAAACACAGAGGGAAGGAGGGAGGGAAATTGGACTGCAGCAATGTGGATCCTCGAACATCTACATTTATGGTAGGTACAAAACTGTACTATGTTCTTCATTCCACATTGCTGCAGTCCTAACCATTGGGTAGAATCCCAAAGCAGAGGTAAGGGAGGCTGGCAAATCATAAGGAAGCAGGAGCTGTCAACATGCCTTGCAAAATAGCTGTGGCAAAACCAGCCCTAGATTTAGAGTAGGGAGGAAGGTGGTAATGCTTAGAGAAAGTATGCACTGAACTCCAAGTAGCTGCCTCCAAAATATCCTTAGTTGCCACCCCTTAGAAATGCTGTTGAAGTGGCAGTAGCCCTAGTGGAATGAGGCCTAATCCCAGCTGGAATCTCCTTGCCATGATGGGAATAACAAAATGCAATGCAAAACCCAATCCACTTAGAAATAGTTTGTTTAGACACAGGCTTGCCCTGAGAACTCAAAGCAAAAGAAACAAACAACTGCTGAGACTGCCTAAAATCCTTAGTCCTGCTTAAATAATAACGCAACTGCCTGTGTACATCTAAAGTGTGCAAAATCTTTTCCCCCTTATTTTGGGGATCTGCATAGAAAGTAGGCAAATGAATAGTTTGGTTTAAAGCCACACTAGAAACCACCTTAGGCATAAAAGAAGGATTAGTACGTAATGATACCCTATCCTTATGGAAAATCAAAAAAGGCTCTACCGCCATAAGGGCCTGCAATTCAGAAACCCTTCTTGCAGAAGTAATGGCCAACAAAAAAGCAGTCTTCCATGACAAGTATTTCAATTCAGCAGTAGCCGCAGGCTCAAAAGGTTGTAGAGTAAGTTTCTCCAACACAAAATTGAGATCCCAAGCAGGAGTAGGAGCTCTACGTGGGTCTTATATTCTTTGCCCTCTAAGAAATTGCTTGAACAAAGGATGCGAAAACAATGGTGGGTCACAATCATAGTGAGCTGAAATTGCTGCAGCATGAATCTTAATGGAAGAGAAAGACAAACCTTTGTCCAATAACTCAGTAAGATATTGAAGAGCCACACTCAAATTAGGCTCAGAAATCTCCAAATTCTTTGCTGCACTCCAAAATAAAAATCTCTTCCATTTTTCTGCATACACTTTCCTTGTACTAGGTCTTCTGGCTTCCATAATCACATTTAAAACTTGTTGAGGAAGTTGAGACCTGCTGTGTTTCAAAACAGAATATGCTAGGCTGTGAGATGAAGAGAGTGAAGCTTGACATTGAGCAGGTGACCGTCCCTCTGAGACAACAGGTGTGGAATCAAAGGTAAAGGCCATGGAGGCTTCCTTACCAGACTCCTCAGTAATGGGTACCAGTGTTGCCGAGGCCAGTCTGGAGCTATTAAAATCATCCTTGGCTTGTCTTGTCTGACCTTTAGGAGCACCTTTGGGAGAAGAGGCAGCGGTGGAAAGGCATACACATGAAGATTTTTCCAACTGAAAGAAAGAGCATCCACTTTCCAAGCTGTGTGATGAAACCTCTTTGTGCAAAACTTTGGCAGCTGGTGGTTTAGTGGAGAAGCGAACAGATCTATGTCTGGAGTTCCCCATGACACTGTCAATTTCCGAAATACATGAAGATCCAGTTTCCACTCGTGGGGATCCATGATTTGTCTGCTTAACACATCTGCTAAGGAGTTCTGTGCTCCCGGCAGAAACCTTGCCTGAAGAGTTAGTTGCAAGCTGCGCGCAGTCTCCCATAAAATCATTGCTTGCCTGCACAACGGGTAAGAATGTGTTCCCCTTGTTTGTTGATGTACCACATGACAGTTGTGTTGTCTGTTAGAATCAACACCTGTCCTGGAAGAAGTAACTCCTTGAAAGCCATTAATGCAAACTGGACTGCTAACATCTCCTTCATGTTGATATGTAGATGCTGTAGTCTGGGAGGCCACTTGTCTTGTATCCACTTTCCATTTAGATGAGCTCCCCAAGCAATGTCTGAGGCATCTGTCGTTAGAATCTGACTCGCCTCTGGCCGGGTCACAGAGAGTCCCTTGTTTAGGTGACATTTCTGAGCCCACCACAAAAATTCCTGTTGAATGCAAGGTATTATTTGAATGACAGTGTCCAAATCCTGGCAGTGCTGTGTCCATACATTTTGAGATACCATTGCAGCTTCCTCATATGCAGTTTGGCATTGGGAAGCACCAGAATACAAGATGCCATGAACCCTAAGGCTTGAAGGACTGTCCTTGCAGTCAGCCCGGACTGAAGAGATAGTTGATGGAAGTAAATGGAAAGATTCTTTTGTTTGTCCGGGGTTAAAAGGCCATCTGGGCTGCTGTATTCAGTCTCACACCCAGAAAGCACATGTCTTGAGAGGGTACTAGACTGGACTTTATTTCGTTCACAGAATACCCTAGGCATCTTAGCACTGCTATCACATATTCCAAATGCTGTAAAGGTCTTCCTTTTCTTGAGCCAGAATCAGGCAGTCGTCCAAGTAAGGATAGATTTGAATTCCTTTTAGCCTGAAGTAAGCTATCACTGGAGCCAGAACCTTTGTGAATACTCTGGGCGCAGTAGATAAGCCAAAGGGCAATGCAGAGAACTGATAATGGGAATTTCCAGCTCGAAAACGTAGATACTTCCTGCGACTCAGTCTGATAGGCACATGAAGGTAAGCCTCCTTGAGATCTAAAGTTACCATCCAGTGATCTTTGCCCAGCAGAGGTAAAAGCTGTTGTAACGTCAACATTTTGAACTTGGAAATGTCCAAATAAGTGTTGAGGATAGATAAATCCAAAATTGGTCTCCACGTGTCCCCCTTCTTTGGTACTAGGAACAGGCGAGAATAAAATCCTAGGCCCCTTTCTGGCACAGGGACTGGCTGAATGGCCCCTATTCGGAGTAACAGAGAAATTTGCTTGTGAGCCTCTTTTCTTTGTAGAGGAGGAATGTCTGGCATGCCTTTGAAAGGAGGCAAGGTATGGAAATAAAACCTGTAACCGTGGTGAATGATATCCAAAACCCATCTGTCTTGGGTAATTAAATCCCAATTTTCTTTGAAAAGAGCCAGCCTTCCTCCCAAAGGTGCTGCCAGACGAGAATGTACTGGCAGCTGAAAAGGCAGGTCATTGGGTCTGTTTACGAAGGACTGACCCCTGCCCTCACCAGAAGTCTGAGCAGGTGAACTCCCTGTTCTAGGCCTAAAAGAACCTTAAGCTCTGCCCCTACCACGTCTAGACCTACCCCTAGACTGGGAATCATAAGCAGGATATGTCCATCCCTTAGTAGGCCAATTTCTACTAAACTTGGAGGCTGCACCTGCAAAAAATCTTTAACAGTTTGCATAGACTTAGCCTTGTCCTCCATTTTCTTTAAAACTGCTTCCACAGGCGAACCAAACAACACGCCAGACTGTAAAGGAGCATCCAAAATCCTTGTCTTAACATGCTCAGCTAAATTCTGATCCCTCAACCAGGCGTGCCTACGAAGAACAGAACCAGTGGCAGCCACCCTCGAGGAGGCCTGCACAGCATCAAAACCACATTGCAATGAATACTTACCCACTTGTTCAGACACATGAACTAAATCCTGCAACTCTTTACACTCAATACCTTCCGCCAGAGCATCCACCTTAGACTTCAATTGTGAAAGGAGATAATTTTGATATTTTAACATGTGAAACTGGCAATTCAACGCCCTCATGGCTAAAGTGGAAGAAGTATACACTTTCTTTCCCCATCTATCCAAAGCCCTTGCCTCTTTATCAGGAGGAACAGGATTTTTAACAACAGAAGCCTTAACACCTTTAGGCCCCTGAGAGACAGTTTCCGGTCTGCCCTAGGACTCTTAAAAAGATACTTGTGAGCTTCAGGCACCCTATAGTACCTATCTGGTTTAACTGGGGCAGGAGGCAAAGAATCAGGGTTCAGGGAAGCCTCTGCAAAAACATCTTCCACCACATTCAGAACAGGAGGAATAGCTAAAGGCCTATGCTGGGGTAAAAACAAGAATTCCCTAAGCCTCTTCCTGGAATCAGAGAAATCTTGACCTTCCCATTTAAAATGCTCCCTCATGGAATGCAGAGTCTCTGAAAATGAAAAATCCTCAGGAGGAGAAGCTGAAGGAGTAGAATCATCCACATCAGAATCAGAATAAGGAGGATACTCCTGCAAGTCTTCAGCCGAAGACTCAGAAGCCTCCGAACCCTGCTCAAAACTCTCAAACTCAGGCTCCACCCTAGGCCTCTTATCAGGAGGGGGCATAGAGCCTCTAATCATAGTAATCAAATCCTCTGCCATTTTAAGCATATGTTTCTTAGGCAAAGATCCTGAAGAGCTAGGAGAAACCCACTGAAGTTAAACCTGGCCTGCCTCTCAAAGAAGCCTTGGAAACAGAAGGGGAGGCTCTAACCACCTTAGGAAGAGAGGGAAGAACAGCCACCTGAGAAGCCCCTTCAGCCTGGCCTACCTCCTGAGAGGACACATCCTGTAACAGTAAAGTCTCTCCCTGAGACTCCAAAGAAACTCCTGGCAAAACCTCCGGCTCCACAGAGCCTTCTAAAGAACCGACGTCTGGGACTGCCGGTTCTTCCACTCTAGGCTTTGCCGCTTTGTCCTTGCGCTTTTGGAGAAGCGGGCCGGAGCATCCGGCGGCATTTTATAATTACAACGCTTCCCAAAACTATCCTGGCACAGTCTAACCATCTCTTAATAGTGCGTTTGTTAATTCTAGCACAAGAGAGGCATCCAACAACGTCGTGCTCAGGCCCTAAACAAGGTATACACAAGGTATGGTAATCCCTATGAGGTATCTGTTTCCCACAAGAAATACAGTTATTCACTTTTTCTGACATCCGGTTAAATACTGAGGCAAGAAAAAACCAAAATATTCCCCAACGGGGTACTTAGCCAACTTTGATTCGGTCTGAAACTCCGACTTCAGAAAATTTCGGAACGCCAACCTGCACTCGCAAAACTGCTTCTGCATCGGACCATGCGGCAAAAAAGACTGGGGATATGACGTCGGTCATGCGCATTAGTACCCTGACGTACTGACGTCAGTCTAATGCGCCTTGACCGATGTCAGCCATATACTTTGGTATTCGGGCCGACTGGGACAGCGGACTACCCAATGGTTAGGACTGCAGCAATGTGGAATGAAGAACATCAACATACCACTAAGCTAAATCAGCAGTTTCCTGAAAGACAGGAAGCCAAACTTAAATGGCTATCATTTAGTGAATTCAGTTCTCACTTATCACCATAGCTCTCAACCTCCTAGCACAAAAATACAGAACAAAGCCAATAATGGGGGAATACAGCCCCAAAATAGGGACACATTTCAAATACTGATCTTATAAACTTAGAAAATTGCTAGCATAAAATGTTTTGTTTTACTGCTCCCGAAAAAGTAGTTTTGTACCTACTATAAATGTAGATGTCCGATAGGTATGCATCTGCAGTCCTTACATATGGGTTGTCCTGCCTCAGGCAGCCCTTCGGTCGGCCGGATTCCAAAGTCTGGGGCCGGCGTCGGCTGATGTCGCCCCTCCCCTAATGTCAGAGTGCCTGGGGTATAAAAGTGTCAGCCGATGCCATCTTCCTCAGTTTTTCTTGCCCCAGATGCCAGGTGCCCTCTAAGGAAGGCTAAATTTGGTAGAAATACAAAATGTTGCAAACATGCACAGTAATATAAAACAAATACACCATAATAGATAACCCCAGCTAGCTATAAGAGGGATAAGTACCCAAGAGGTACCACAGAGGGGAAGGAGGGAGGGTAAACCTGACTGCAGATGCATACCTATCGGACATCTACATTTATGGTAGGTACAAAACTGTACTATGTCCTTCAAGGATGCATCTGCAGTCATCACATATGGGTAGAATACCATAGCCAAGCTGGGGGTGGTAGGCTCTAAGAAAATGATGGTGTAGCTAAAATGCCCTGCAGGACTGCCGTAGCAAAGCCTGCTCTGAATCTGGAATATAAGGGTAAATTGTAATGCTTGGAAAATGTATGCACGGAGCTCCATGTAGCAGCTTCTAAAATGTCCTTGGTAGCCACCCCTCTTAAGAAGGCTGTGGAGGTGGCTGTAGCTCTGGTGGAATGAGGTCTGATGTTAGCTGGCACAGCTTTTCTATGATAAGAGTAGCAGAATCGAATGCAATTTCCTATCCATTTTGAAATTGTCTGTTTGGAAATTGCTTTTCCTTGAATGCCTGCAGCATATGCTACCAACAGCTGGTCAGTTTTTCTGAAAGTCTTAGTTCTGTCCAAGTAGTAGCGTAACTGTCTGTGAATGTCCAGGGTATGCAGAAGTTTATTTCCCTTGTTTTGTGGGTTTGGAAAGAAGGTAGGCAGGTGAATAGCTTGGTTCAATGAGACCCTGGATACCACCTTTGGCATGAATGAAGGATTGGTTCTCAAGGAGACTCTGTCCTGATGAAAAATAAGAAATGGTTGTACTGCCATGAGTGCCTGCAATTCAGATACTCTTCTTGCTGAGGTTATGACCAGAAGGAAGGCAGTCTTCCAAGACAGGAACTGTAACTCTGAAGATGCTGCTGGTTCAAAGGGAGGTAAAGTCAACTTTTCCAACATGAAGTTAAGGTCCCATGTAGGCACTGGTGGTTTTCTTGGAGGATTGATGTTTTTAATTCCTCTTAGAAACTGCCTTAGGAGAGGATGAGAGGAGACAGGTGGATCAGTATTGTATTCTGCTGAAATTGCTGAAGCATGAATTTTTATGGAAGAGTAAGAAAGGCCATTATGGAACATGTCTGCCAAGTATTCCAGGATATGTGCCATGCTCATCACTGTGGCATCTAGGCCCTTTGCGGTGCTCCAAGTGTGGAATCTTTTCCATTTTGCTGAATATGTCTTTCTCGTGGAAGGTCTGCGAGCTTCCATGATGATATCCTTCACTCTCTTGGCTAGCTTTTCCTGGTGAGGAGTCAAGGTATTCTCCAGGCGGTCAGCTGCAGGGTTTTCAGGCTGGAGTGCAGAGTTTTGTAATTGTGCTGTGTCAGAAGGAGTGTCCATAGTGGTAGAGGCCACGGTTTGTGTGACAGGCTCCGTAACAGTGGGTACCAGTGCTGCCTTGGCCAGTCCGGGGCTATTAGAATCACTTTTGGCTGCTCTGTCTTGATTTTCAGTAAGACCTTGGTCATTAGTGGGAGTGGTGGAAATGCATACACTGTTAGAGTATTCCAACTGAAAGAGAAGGCGTCCACTTTCCATGCTTGTGGGTGGTATGTCCTTGTGCAGAATTTCTTCAGCTGATGATTGTGGTGAGAGGCAAAAAGATCTATGTCCGGCCTCCCCATGATTGTGTTATCTGAAGGAAGATGTCTGGGTGCAGCATCCATTCGTGTGGGTCCATGGTATTTCTGCTTAGGCTGTCCGCCAGTATATTGTCTTTTCCTGGCACAAACTGGGATTGCAGCTCTATATTGAGTTTTAGGGAAAGTTCCCAAAGATTCATTGCTAGTCTGCAAAGAGGGTAGGAATGGGTACCTCCTTGCTTGTTTATGTACCACATAACTGTGGTATTGTCTGTCCTTATTAGCAGGTGGCCTTGATGTAGAAAGAGCTTGAAGGCCTCGATTGCATGAATCACTGCCAGCATTTCCTTTTGGTTTATGTGCATGCACAATTCTTTCTGAGACCATAGACCTTGGATGCATCTGTCCTCCATATGTGCTCCCCATCCATGGTCTGAAGCGTAGGTAATGGTTTGGCTGGTTACTGGTTTGCTGAAAGGCAGGCCCCTGTTTGACTGGCTTGCTTGGGCCCACCACAGGAATTCCTTTTGAAGGCATGGAATGAGTGGTATCAAAGCTTCTAGGCTGTGATTGTGCTGAGACCATAAACTCCTTAGGTACCATTGTAGTTTTCTCATATGCAGCCTTGCTTGTGGAATCAGAAGAATGCACAATGCCATGTAACCCAGGGCCTGCAGGATTTTCCTTGCAGTCATCTGAGTTTGTTTTGTTAGATTTTTGAAGTAATCCGGTAGTTGTCTTTGTTTTTCTTCTGTGAGAAAAGCCATTTGGGTGGTTGTACCTAGTTCCGCACCCAGCAAAGTTATTCTTTGGGATGGCATAAGTCTTGACTTGTGAATGTTGACTGTATATCCCAAGGCCTGCAGTAGGCGGATGGCATAATTCAAATGTTGTATAAGGCAGACATCCAGATACGGGTATATTTGAATCCCCTGAAGTCTGCAGTGTGCAATTACTGATGCCAGGCATTTCGTGAATACTCTGGGCGCAGTAGATAAGCCAAAGGGCAATGCTGGGAATTGATAATGCTCTGAACCTGCAAGAAATCTGAGGTGTCTTCTGCAACTTTGTCTGATAGGGACATGCAGGTATGCCTCCTTGAGGTCTAGAGTTACCAGCCAAGACCCCTTGCCCAGCATGGGAAGGAGTAGCTGTAGGGTCAGCATTTTGAATTTTGGCACAATGAGATAAGTATTCAGTGCGGACAAATCGAGAATAGGCCTCCATTGTTTTTCTTTTCTTGGGACAAGGAATAGTCTGGAATAAAATCCTTGGCCTTGTTCTGCGAGAAGGACCTTTTCTATAGCTTTCATTTGCAATAGGTTGGCAATTTGTTTTAAAGCCTCTGCCCTCTGATTTGGTGGCAGGTTTGGCATTCCCTTTCTTTCTGGTAATGTATGGAAATGGAACCTGTATCCTTTGTCTATTATTTGCAGTGTCCATTTGTCCCTTGTAATACTGTGCCAATTTTTTGAGAATAAAGACAACTTTCCGCCCAAAGGTGCTTCTAATTGAGCCCTGGTCGGCAGGGTTAAGGTGAAGTCATTGAGTCTGTCCTTGTGCAGCAGTTGTTGGACCTGCACTACCTCTCTGGTTAGGAGGCTGCCATTGACGTCCTCTGTAGGAACCTCTAGCTTGCCCTCTACCTCTGGCACGCCTGTTCTTGCCTCTTTGAAATCTCTCTTCTGGAAAGGACCAATTCTTAGAAGGCCAATTTCTGCTGAATCTTGGTGGTTGTACCTGGAGGAAATCTTTGACTGTTTGTACAGATTTTGCCTTTTCCTCAAATTTCTTTAAGGCCTCTTGAGCAGTGGAGCCAAATAACTTTTGCTTTTCCAGTGGAGCATCCAGAAGCTTAGCCTTAACATGATCTGGCAGAGATTGTTCCTTTAGCCAGGCATGTCTACGTAAGACTGCACCTGTCATTGCTGACCTACATGAAGCTTCCAATGCAGCATAACCTCACTGCAAGAAATGGTTGCTAACCTGTTGTGAATTATGTACCAGATCCTGAAGTGACTTACGATCTAGGGGTTCAGGCGAAGACAGTTTTTTCTGTAATTCATCTAACAAATACTCTTGGTACTGTATCATATGAAATTGACAATTTAAAGCCCTCATAGACAGAGTGGAAGAAGTGTACACTTTTTTACCCCATCTCTAAAGCCCTGGACTCCCTTTTAGAGGGGAGTGGATTTTTAGAAGTGGCAGCTGCAACCCCTTTAGGACCCTGGGAAATAGTTTCTGGGTCAGCAGAGTGGACCTTGTAAAGGAAATGATGCGAGTCCGGGACCCTGTAGTACCTATCGGGTTTAACAGGAGCCGGAGGAAGGGTGTCAGGGGTAGTGCTAGACTCAGAATACACATCATCAATGACACTTAAAACAGGAGGAATAGCCAAAGGTCTATGCTGAGGTAAATGAAGAAAAGTCCTTAATCTCTTCCTGGAATCGGAGAATTCCTGGCCCTGCCATTGGAAATGCTCTCTCATGGAGTGAAGGGTCTCCCCAAAGGACAGCTCTTCAGGAGGGGAGGCAGAGGGAATAGATTCCTCTGCATCAGAATCCTCGTAGGCCGTGAAGGCCTCCTCCTGGTAGTCTGATAGAGCAGAGCCATCAGAGGCCTCATCAGAGGACTGAGGTTCAGCAGACTCAACCCTGGGCCTTTTGTCTAGTGGGGGTTGAGAGCCCCTGTCCAGATGAGGCTGAGAGCCCCTAATTAAGGAAATAAGGTCCTCAGCCAAACTTAGTATCTGAGAACCTGTAGTGGATACCTGAGAAATAGACTTGGGAGGCAGAGTTTTTTGTTGCTTAGCAGCTTTAGCCCTAGTGAAAGCTTTTATGGACATGGATGCAGGGGGCCTGGCTGCCCCACGTGCTGGAGTAGTTTTGTCTAGGGGAATGGTGTCGGTAGGTTCCTGAACACCGGTTTCTGAGGGTAATTCTATAACCGACTCAGAAAAGGCCTCCGGGACCGAGGCTGTCGGTTGAGCGGTTTCTACAGACAGAAGTACCAAGGACTCGGTTTCAGCCGAGACCGAGACACTCGCGGCAGGCCTAGGAGCGGTTTCAGCCGAAACCACGGTCCGCGTGTGTCGGTCCTTGTCCTTCTGTTTCTTGGTTAAATGAGAAGTCGGAGTCTCCGATGTCATTTTATAAGAGAAACTAGCCCCAAAAAATTCCTCTGCAAACTCCGACCGACGCCTAAGAGTGCGTCGATTAAAGGAGGCACAGGCAGTACAGGCCGAGACGTCGTGGTCTGGGCCTAGGCAGGGGAGTTAGTAGGAATGGAAATCCTTATGAGGTATTTGTTTCCCACAAGTCAAGCAATTATTAACTTTAAGCGTTTGATCTGACATCGGCTGAGGCAAGAAAGAGTCCCCAACGGGGTACTTAGCTTTTTGAAGTCTTCGGTAGCTGAAGTTACAGGAGCTGGCCAACCGGCACTTGTGAACTGCTTCTGCTTCGGGCACCACGCGACAAGAAAGACTGGGGAAGATGGCGTCGGCTGACACTTTTATACCCCAGGCGCTCTGACATCAGGGGAGGGGCGACATCAGCCGACGCCGGACCCAGACTTTGGAATCCGGCCGACCGAAGGGCTGCCTGAGGCAGGACAACCCATATGTAAGGACTGCAGATGCATCCTTGAAGGACATCCAGAGATTTAATGAGGAACAGAACAAAACAAAAATGTGAAGCATAAATTCACAAGTGATGGTGGCTAGGGACTTTAGGCTCTTTTTACCTGCACCCAAGGTGCAGGGTGTGAGCCTGTGTACCTCTAGCCACCAGATGTATCCTGTTGGGGGCATTTTCACACACACACACACACACACACACACACACACACACACACACACACACACACACACACACACACTTCTCTCTCCCTAAACGCACTTCAGAACAGTTACTGACATGTCAGTTCTCTCCCTAAATGCAGCAGCGGACTGTAACTTACACACCACTCTGCCAGAATGGCAGTTCGAAGAAATCTGAAATCTGCGGCTCTGCAGTCCGTAAAGAAATCCGCCTGCTAAGTAAATCCTGTATTGCGTCTCTGCAGTTGAAAGAAAATCCGCCTGCTATGTGACATCCTGTAAGTAAATCCTCTACTGCGGCTCTGCAGTTGAAAGAAAATCCGCCTGCTAAGTAACATCCTGTAAGTAAATCCTGTATTGTGACTCTGCAGTTGAAAGAATATCCGCCTGCTGGACATCCTGTATTCAAACAGGCGCACATTCGGGATGTTGCAAAGCTGACGCAATTGCACACCTTTACGGCTGAGACATTGCAAGTGCAAAAGTGAGGGGGCACCCCTCCCCCCTTGCTCTATGGTTCCAGCACCCATGTGCTGTACAACTGTGAATATATTTGCATATCTCTCTAAAGTAGGGTACAATATGGGCAGTAATCATTTATTAGATGCAAAAGCATTGACCTGTCTGTAAGCTTTGTGTTCTATGTGGCATCCAGGTGCACTCCCCTGCCCCCACACACACAGTAAAAATTAACGTGTACCGACACAGAAGTTCACACAGCTATAAGAAAAAGAAATAACCAATCTCCCTCCAGAAACTTACCTTATGCCCCGATGTCTCCTCCTATCGACGCATACTTTGTGACCCATATGACTCCTGGGTTTATTAACTGTCTTGTCTTCAATTCAAGTGGGCACAGTTTCCCTACTATACACATCGACATACTGGTCAATAACACACTGAAGCATTTTGGCTTCTTCCCAATCAGTGTCTTGCAAATATCAACCTTCACTAGCCAGCAGGTTTAGTGTTGGTGGCTAGTATGACAGCCACTCACTGGACAGGAACTTACTCTAGCCCAGTTTAGATGTAAAGCCACATCTGGGAGGAAAATATGACTTTGTTTTAAGACACACCTAAAAAGTCTGAAAGACCAAATGAAGTGCTCTACAAACAATGGCCTGCAGCTCAAAAATGCTACAAGGACAGGTGGTGATCCCCAAGACTTACATCTTCCAAGTGATGAACTTCACAGATGCCAAATTAGCCACTTCAAAGACAGGATGGGCAAGTCTGTCAGTCATGAAATTCAATTTCTAAGGACAGGTTTTTTTTTTCAAAGATGGGCAAAGATACAAGACACTTTTAAAAACTGCTTAACTAGAAGGTCTGGTTCATAATTTTGCCATCTACAAGGCCATGATGCACAGAGATGCCAGTGGCATGCAGCTTGTCCCTGGAATAATGAAGACCCATATCATGCAGGTGACTAAGCTTTCAGGTCACCTGCAAAAGTATATGACTTAGGTGGCTCAATACACCTTTCTATCCACCCAGAGAACCTCTTCCACTCAACAGAATGCAGCTAATTAGTGGGAGGCTTTCTGGTCAAGCTTCGGTCATCTTCAAAATGTTAATTTGTAAGTCTGGCAGAACCAAGGGATCTAAATGAGAAACTAGGCCATAAGCTGGAGCTGGAAGTTTCCCATATTAAAACAAACAGAACAGCTGTAAACCAAAAGGTCTCAGCCATCACATGGCAAACATGATGTTTTGGCTCTTCTACAACTCAATTTTGAAATGATGCATGAAATGCGAATGAATATGGATAAATGTATTTCCCTGCTACAAAAAAGGAAAACACCCACCGTGTAATCCTTCACCCCCTGAAGATGTTGACCACATAGGATTCCCAAATCTTCAGGTCCAGGAAAGAGTTGTATGAGTGGTTGAAAGAATCTCAGTGCACTGTCATGAAGATGCGAAAGGCTGCTAATGTCATATTTTGGCCTTAGGCCCACAGACAATCCCGTATCACATCACTGGATAGGTGGATACAAGCACAACCTTCCCTGTTTGTAATCTTACCATACAATGCAAAGGCCCGGCTGGCAAAGTGAAGCAGAAAGGCTCTGATCTAAATTCCTCTTTCGAAGATTTAAAGCAGGAAACAATAACTGATGCTCCAGCGAGTTTATTTGGGTGATGATGCCGCTTCTTAGTGGGTGTGAGTTTAACTTTCCCAGATCAAAGGAAGAGCCTAGTCAGGGTCCCAAACCTCCTACTTTAGGATCCATTGTCAGGACCTGTGATGTTTCTGCTGTAAAAGTGGAAGATCCACATCGTGCTTAATAGGAATGTGCCAGCAAAGTAAAGCATGGATACAAAAATACACCACCAAAACAGAGTCCAGTAAACCACTAATACCTGCCAGTCCACTGCAACAACTGTATTTTCATGTAGTTGTCATAAGGTACAAAAGGAGCAAGAGCTTCTGAAACTGGATCCTCCACAGCAGCATCCTCAATCGAGCTGCTAAAAGCATGACTTCTGGAATTGTATCTTTAGGCAATAATGACCAAAACTGAAGAGTATTTAACTCTGTCCTGATGAAGTCAGGCTTGTGAGTCATATACAGAGAATACTTCACCAGTTAGGCAAGTAAAAGACATGGTATTTTCAGAACTGATACTAACAGCTCCAGACTTTTCCTAGGAATTCCAACTGTAGACAGATGCCTCTGAGATAGGCACAGGTGCTGCTGGTCTCATGCTACTAATGGGGTGAGCATCCCCTCTGTTATATCAGCAGAATGCTTATCAAAGCTGAGAAACATTATTTAGCTGTATGTGCTTGTATAAATATGTTTGTATCTGTGTGTGAGCGCATGTGTCTAAGTGTTTGAATGTACGTATGTGTACATGTATATAAATATAATATAAAGAGGGAGAGGGGAAAAGACTTACCATAAACTGACCCTTCACCACCCTCAAGAGGTATTTACTAGGTAGGGAGTTTGTGTTATGATGGCTTTGCTGTCAAATACTGCATCACAAAAATTGCCCAGCTGGCCTTTGACTATATCATTTTTATTTTATGAACCAACATTACCCTGAACACTGTTACTTTATTGTGAGTAGGCTGCCTCGGCTTATGTCCCCATGAATGGGGCTGGAACTGGTGGTTCTGCATTCGGGGAGGGGGCCATGAGTCATAGTGACTGCTGTGCCGTGGAAGCACACTGCTTACTGCAAAACAAGGTGTGCGAGGGAATCTGACGCAGGCAGACAGTAGTCTGAAGCATGCATCCCAATCTAAAGCAGGCAGGCAAACCATCCCCATAACAACTAAGAAGAAGCAACTGTCTTCAGAGGTATATCGGGGCCATTACCTCTTCAGACAGCAGATTTCTGACATCTGAGTTGAGAGAGAATTTCAAAGAGGAGTCTCAAGCAAGCTGTGTATGAAAGACAAACCAGTCTAAATGGTGACTTTGACAGCTTAAATCTGGAAGTTAACTCTGAAAGGAAAAGGAACTAGTATCCTGTACTACAAAAGCTACTGGAAATTATCCCTTCCTGTGTGGTAAAGCCTGTTGAGGATATTGGTTAGTGGAAGTACTGTTACATTTTAAAATAATGCTGTAGGAAGGAATAATGCAACTATTAACTTTGGACTGTGTTTTTTATGTTACCTCCCATGTTTTGTTGCAATAAATTACTTTAACTCTGTAAATAAACCTTGTTTACAAACAAATGGAAAAACTGCTTCCATGGAATTATTTTTATTATTGCAAATTATTACTACATATACATTATATGTGTGTGTGTGTGTGTGTGTGTGTCTGTGTCTATGTCCATATACACATATAGAGACAGAAATACATACTTGTATGTGTGTGTGCCCTGCTTTCTCTACCTTGCACTCAGGTTCCCACTAGAGTATCAAAGAATAAATCAATGAATATGTTGATGAAAATGAAGTTATGTACTCAATATAACGTTCCATGTGTGTTGTCCATCATCGCCTTCATTCTTACCAGGTTGGGGTTGGATCTGATCTTCGGATCTGACTCGGCCTTTATACACAAGCTCGAGGTCTTCCACTAGCTTGTGGCTAAACCCTATCCCAGCATGCACTAGCTATACTCCCCGGATCTTGTTTGCAGTTATACAAACCGTAAGAGAATTAAACACAGTTCAATAACTCCAGAGTGCAATAAAGAAGGTCAGGAAATAATGATATCCGATTGTACCAACTCAGTCTCCCAGGAGTAAAAAATGCCCAGGGGAAGGAGGGTGGGATGTAGGAATGAAGGCGACGATGGACAACACACATGGAACGTTATGGTGAGTACATAACTCCTTTATGTGTTGTTGTCCTATCTCGCCTTCATTCTTCCAGGTTGGGACAGCGTCCCTAGCACCATCTTTCTTAGGTGGCTAAAGGAAGAATATTCTTTAGAATCGTAGAATTAAAAGAGGCCCTGTTCCTGGAGGCCAAATCGAGTTTGTAATGAGTGACAAAGGTATGTTGTCTTGCCCATGTTGCCGCAGCACAAATGGTATCAATTGGTAGTTTGGCCAGAAAAGCAGAAGAGGTTGCAATAGCTCTTGTAGAGTGGGCTTTAACTCTATGGGGAAGATCTCTGTTCTGAGACTTACAGATGAAGGTTATGCAATCTGAAAACCATTTTGAAAGTGTGACCTTAAGAGACTGAAGTACCTTTCTTTGAAGCTGAAAAAGATATAAAAGCTGAAGTTCTTAGTCATGTGTAAATAGAAACGTAATTGTCTATGTACATCTAGCTGATGTAACATGTATTCTGCCTTATTCCTGTAATGTGGGTAAAAGACTGGCAGCTCTATGGATTGGTTCAAATTAGACTCTGAACATACTTTTGGTAAAAAGGAAGGGTTGTTCGTAAGGATACCCTGTCTCTGTGGAAAACAAGTAGGGGGGCTTTATTGAAAAGGCTTGCAGCTCTGATACCCTCTAGCAGAGGTAATTGCTATCAAGAGAATTGAGTTTTCCATATCAAAAACTTGAGTTTGCAAGATGATGCTGGCTCAAAAGGGGAGAAAATTAAACAAGATAGGATGAAATTTAAGTCCCATGGTGCTGGTGGGGGGTCTCTGATAGGTGGTCATAGTAATAAAGTACCTTTAAGAAACGCTTTGCATAGCCTATGAGACATAGCATTGAGGCCAGACTCACCTATATGAAAACCAGATATCGCTGCTAGTTGAAATCTAATGGTAGCCGTAGCTGCACCCTCACTGAATAATTTTGCTAGGAATTCTAGAATGGAATTGACTGGGGCAGTAAAGGGATCAATGTGGTTACGAGAAGCCCATAAGGAAAATATTTTCCATTTGCTTCTATAAATTTCTTGTAGAAGCCTTAAAAGAAGAAATTAAGATGTGTTTAACTGATGGGTTAGGAAACCTGGCTACAGTCGGAATCGGAGCAGTCAAGCTGTCAAATTGAGGGTCTGAAGGGAAGGACAGAGCATTCCTGACGCATGAGTCAAAAGGTTTGGAACTGGGTCCAGAATCCAAGGCTCCTCCCGAAGATGAGTCCACAGGAAGAAGAACCAGATTTGAAGAGACAAGTATGGGGCGATGAGTATCAAGTCCCTTACCAAGCAATTGGCTTTCTGAAGAACTCTGGGTATCAATGGAAAAGGAAGAAAAGCATAGAGGAGACCTGAGGGCCAATTGTGGACAACTGCAGACCTTGGTGACCGCAAAGTAGCTGCTGCTTTTGGCATTCATGGATGTTGCAAAAAGGTTGCAGCAACTCAAACTCTACCGGCACCGAGACTGATGGTGCTGGGGCTGTAGATTTTTCAGATATGACAGATTTATGATCCGGTGTCAAAATTTTGGCAATCTTTTTTGAAGGTTCTGATGGATCACTAGAAGATAAGGATCTCCTCCCAGACTTGTCAGATTTTGAAGATGGAACTTGGTCCGTCTTTGATAAACACGGACCTTCTTGTATTGATTCTGAGAAGGGGGTTTATAAGAGACCTCTCAGTATCAATTTGTTTTTTCTCTATAGGAGAGCCCTGTGATTAAAATAATCACAAATGGAGCAAGACTCCTGGAGATGGACAGGCAACAGAAACAAATTGTGTGTCTATCAGTTAGGGACATTTTCTTTCCACATTTTTTGAAACCTGAGGGTTTCAAATCTTTGGAATACATCCTGAAAAAAGGGATAGTAAAGGAAATTAGCCAGAGAAGTTTTTTTTAAACAACAATTTAACAGTAAACATAACTATGAAAAACAAATACAGAGGATGAAAGGCGGGCACAGTCCTCTAACTTAAATGAGCTATGACTGAAAGGAAAATAGATAACCCTCTAACTTAAATGGGCTAAAGATAAGGTGGTTCTTTAACATAAACAAACTGACCTCAACAAAGTTCCTGAAAGAGAAAAACAAGAGGAAAAGTGCCCTCTAACTTAAATGGGCTATTAAAAAATTTAAGGTGGAAGCCGGGATAGGGACAATAAAGCGTAGGCAGAAAAGACAGCCAACAGCACATAATCAGCCACAACAAAGTGGAAATAACTGACTAGCACAACAACTAGCTATCTAGATCAGTAATTGAGAAGAATAGGCAATTTCCAACAATAGTGATTATAATAAAGAGTATACTCAGCCACAGCCAGTAGAATGAGCACCTGATGTTGTTTAGCGGCAAACAATATCTGGGGAGTTTACCTAGTGCATGCTGGGATAGGGTTTAGCCAGAAGCTAGTGGACGACCTCGAGCTTGCATATAAAGGCTGAGTCGGATCTGAACCCAACCTGGTAAGAATAAAGGAGAGACAGAACAATAACACATCATATTTTACTATACATGTTCACACTGACAGTTTATCTAGGTTCATGTTACCAGTCTGACACTCTACAATGTAGTCTGCATTACTGGAAGTCTGGTTTAAAGTGTCCATGGCACAGTGGCTACTTTTGTATGGAAAATCAATGAAGCAGGAACAGGAGCAGCACATTTTTCACCACCTTTTCAAAACTTAGAAATAAAGCTGCAGTTTACCTGTTACAGTACAGCAGGATATTTTGTACCAGTCTGTATCAGGCCAAAGTCATGCATTCAGCCACAAAGTCAACGGCCAAAACAGAAACAAATGACCTTAACAGTAAAACAGCTTAGACCAAAGTCAAAGAAGTGTTTGATCTCCAGAAGAATAAACTCAAGAGAAAGAGCAGACTTTGAATGTCAGAAAGAGAGTGCAATCCATTTTACCTTGCAAGAGCACACAGACAGGGGCTTCCTAGGCTATACAGAATCTCAAGTATCCTATTAGTAAGTCTAGTAGCAAAAATGAAGACAAAGGCATAGACAGGCTCTAAGGCAGAGATGGTGTGTGTGTGTGTGTGTGTGTGTGTGTGTGTGTGTGTGTGTGTGTGTGTGTATTTTCTTTGTTCCACAGAAGCAAAACCCATCTCATCCATCCATCCTCGTTGACTCAGAGAAGGACAGACTGCAAGTGTAACCGTCCCAACCTGACATCCAGAAATGGACACTCGTAGAATGTGACCCACCATCCAAAAGATATCATGACTGATGGTCTAATTCCAGACTCTACTTCCCTGCAAAGGGGATTAGAGAGAGAAAGAGAGAGAGAGAGACAGACAGACAGACAAAGAGTGTGAGCGTGTGTGTGTATGCCACTCTACCCCAAACTTGTTCACTGCTCTCTTATCAGATTGTCACTTGACTGTGAGAACAGATCAATAATGGCTCCAAATTCAAGTGGTTCCCAAAAAATGCAGAGTTACCAGTGCTGCCTAAGTGCCAGGATGTGGCAGTGACATCTCTAATAAAAACAGGGACCCACAGCCACTCTTTTACACAGCCAAAAAACATGGGGATGACTGCTTGCTTCCCTTACACTTTTCAAGCTTCTCAGTGGAAATTAGACAGCCAAAAAGGCACTGGCAAAAAATCTGCAGGTTTACATCACTTGTGGAATCAAATAACAGAAACGTCAGAATATATATGAGCCAGTTAGCGTACATAAATCTTTGGAAAGGGGAAATGGTACAGTAAAGCTGAAAACACCAATCTGTAGCACAGTTGATGGTAACCCTCTCAACATGTTTGCCCCTTGCTCCTAGAGTTATCAATGAGCTGTAAGACTCTCACCCCTTAGGGAATGGATGAGTCAGTAGTACTGTTGGATGGGAAGCTCGATGGTCACTGGCCACATCAAAATCAGTAACAGTAAAACTTCATAATTTAAAACTGCCTATAATATTTCAGCCAAAGATTAATGTGCAGTAAATCACTCATATAAATTGTATTAGTTGTAGATACTGATGGTAAAATCTACAGACATAATATATTTCTGTAAATCCAAAACAGATAAAGGAAAGTCAACATACATACAAACATACATACATAAGGTATCAAACCATCAGCACTTAATTTATACATATAATCAATGCCAGGAGAGGTGAACGCAAACAAACAAGCCTATAACTATTAAAGTGACCACATGGGTCACACCCTTTTGATGGCTCTAGCTCACAAAATTCTCTGGGTGGAGTTATGACATTCATAGTGTCCTGAGTTGTTGGGATGCTGACAAAGATGCAAAATCCTTGACATTTGAAAGAATGACCACCCCACAAATATGGTTCTCGCCAGAGAAGCTGAAGAGGACACTCATGTTAACGCTGTCCCCACCTCTAATGAATAAATGGGCTCACGTCCAGTACAGATGGGCTTGATGGTTGGTGCAGCACAAGGGAAAAAGATAAAGAAAACAATTATTTTTCTTCTATCAATAGATGTTTTCCTGCAGCCATAAAAATTGTTCTGAAGACTATATCTTCTTCTAAAGGTTATCTAGGGGTATAAACCAGAGACTAGCCATTTAGTTCCATTCCATAGCAGACATGATTCCTCACAAAATCACTATAGAAGGAGCATACTGACAGTGCACATATAAGAAAACACAAGGCTGAAGTGTCAGCTTTTTGGGGGGAGAAGATTTGGGGGTGTTTTTCTTCATTACTTAGTACTGATCCAACTTAAAAGCAGGCTGGCTGCCAGTGCAATGGTATAGATATTAAAAATCAGTGATGAGTGCAAACACAATAAAATACAGTGGTACGTATGTGCTGCCCCTTAAGTGAGCTGATTTACTATATATGTTTTCCAGTACACTTTAGAAAAAATGACCAAACTGTGAATCAGCCACTAAAATACAGAATGAAACTTCAAGACACAGCAAATCATATGGCAAAATATTTTCAAGTTTTTTCTCAAAGCGATTGCTTTGTTTTGACTTGCAAGTTAGAAATTTAAATAAGTGAATACACACCTCACCTGAGCCAGGAAAAAGAATGGTTACTGCAGTAGCCTCAGCATCAGTAACGGGATGCACCAGTAAAGCATTTCCTTAAAAAACACAAAAATCAAACTGTAACATGAAATGACGTACAGTTAAACATTTTAAATCTGCATTTCCTGGTACTCTCTGTACACCCACAGTAGACGTATATACCATCAACCTACCTTTTCACCCACAGTATTATTAAACTCAATGTTTGACTTCTGACATTTACTCCCAACATTTTTTGCCTTTTTCCTTTCTGTATGTTTCTTCTGCCTGACTGAGGTCAACTATCATACAGTTTTAAGTAAAACAGAGAAACCAAAGGCAGCCGTGCAGCACAAAAAAAACAAACAAAATAAAACACAAAGTGCGCATGATAACACACCAGGCCACGTGAAACACTGTAAACTTTTAATAAATAATTCAAGAAACAAATAAAAAAATGTTTAACACCCAAGTAAAAAAAATAAGTTGTCTTCGTCCAAACAGTCAGACTTTCTCAGAACATAATAACATAACCCCTAAAAACAACTGCTCCTTATAGTCACACTAATCAATCAGATCACATTTGAATAATTGGGCAGTACTAAACCAATTACATAGAAGATCTACATGTAATACACTTAATACAGTTAGTCTAAATGTTTAAATAGTTGATTTATCATTACATTAATCTAAGTAAACCAATGAAAAATTAAAATGTACAAATAATGAAATGTACTGTATTAGAAAAAAGATATATACGCAAAAGTATAATATATAAAAATGTAAATTTATGAAAATGCAATTTGTAAAAACTTGTGACGTAAAAAAATGTTTTAAATACCATTGCACTGAGAGTTACAACTTGGCCACTCTCAATTTTAAAATAGGTACTATTATGGTATGTTCATTAATGCCCAGATTAGTGGTTGCATTTAACTTGAACTGCCAAAATAACTTCTTCTATTTAAGTTTTATCTCCCAATTACCACCCCTAAAATCTAGTTCTATCATGTCCAAAATAGCAAATTAAAAACCAATACAATTACATTTTAATATGTGCTTGTATAAAGCACTGTTTTACCAATGTACAATGCTGCACAGGACAAGCACTTTGCTATATAAACAACCTGCTGCATTAGGCAGTTCCCATTGCTTAGGTTGACAGTAATCTCATTGCCGATACAATAAAAGTTTTGTTTCCTACTAGGACGTCTTTACAGTGACTACATCTCCCACATTTGTTTGTACCTTTGGTGTGAGTTGAATAATTACCTATTCCAACCCCCTTTTCTCTAAGTAACTCTATGTTTTTACTGGTCTTATAAACAAAGTGTGGCTCCTCACTGACAACAGGCAACAAATCAGGGTTGGCACCCAACACATTCTAATTTCTCCTAACCATGTCCTTAACACCTTTTACATTGCTTGAATAGTTCAGGACCAGGGCTCTATTGAAACTAACGTTCCTTGGTATCTTAACCCTCATACCACCAAGACCAATCCCCAAAAGCAGCTTCTACTGCAAACCCCATTTCTGAAAAACTTCAGCTGTTACGCTGTCAACCATAGTTTTAGAGTAGCCTCTAACATAAAACATATCACATAACTTCTCCAGTTTGGACAAAAGCATTTCCTTGTTGGAGGTCATTCAAAATACTCTAACTGACCTTTAACAATACCTTTCTTGCAGAAGAATGGGTGGCAACTATTAAAGTGCAAATAAGTGTTACTGAAGGTGGTTTCCTGTATATTCTAGACTCAAAACCCTTCTTGTTAATAAAACAGTGGTATCTAGAGAGTTAATATTATCTTGGCTGTAGTGATATGTAAACTTTAAAAATGTAGTGGGAACCACAGAAACATTCCACAGAATCATTCATCTTTTCAATTGGTCCGCCCCACAATATAAAAATGTCATCTAAAAAATGAAAATACAACCTAGCATGGTTAAAAAGTTTGACAAAAACTGTTTTAGGTTCCCATCCTTTCATAACAAGACTGGCGTAAGCGGGGGTGCAAGCAGCGCACATGGTCACACCCTTTCTTTTGTCTATACAGTTCACCTTCAAAACAGATAAAATTGTTATCTAAAACTAGTTCCATCAAGTCAGTAATAAAATTCATTTCAGAGTCTGTGAGAAAATTACAGCTGTTTAAACTGTCATGGAATAGCTCCAAAACGTCATTTTTGGGAAAACAACTAAATAAATCAATTACATTTAATTAGATGTAATTAAAGTAAGTAAAGCAAGATCAGTAGCCCACAATTCACTTGTCATGCACACTAAAAAATCCAATGAGTCTTTCAGAATATGTGGGCAATGAAAAAAAATGGGTTTCAAATGCCTGTCAATACATATTTTCATATATCATTTACCTTTCTGTACCTTGAACTGTTGTATTACTGCTGTTTGCTAAGCTATAACAGTGCTTCTGATATATCACACTGTGTTTGTCACAGTGATCATGCCTGAAAGTTTAAATCCTTTTGCTTGCATTTTTAAATAATCTTTATGGCACCCAAGCCTGCCTATCCCATTGTAAACTGCTGTTCCTTTAATTGATTGTGCAGTACATGTTAAAATGTAGTAAACATGACTATATTTTTGAATCATTTTGCCAGCATTCTGTAGTGCCTGAGCCTGCATTTTTAAATTGTTTGCCTTCCTAGCCCTGTGAATCGTGTACTACTTACACTGCTGTAGAAAGAATCACTGTACAATTACTAAGTAGTTGAACACCCTTAGACAAAACACACTGTAGTATATGTTAGCTGCTGATTCCTCTAGCCCAAGAAACACCTTACAGTACCAGATAGCACAATATAGATGCCAGTTCCTCTGACCTATGTAATACCTTAAAGGTAGTGCTCTCTACCCTCAAAAACAATGAATACTCACCTTACTTCATTCCATGTCCCACACCTCTGGCATTATGATACATAAATCTACCCTCACCTTCTTGGCGGACGGCGGCTAGCCTACTTGTACTAAGAGTGAAAATAGCAACTGCCTCATCCTTACGTTACTGATTTCCTGTTGCTACAATGTACAAAAACAATAACCTGCGACATATGTAAAAACTTACTTAAAATGAAGACTAACCCCCTGCACTGGGTTTTAGAGGGTAAGCAGATCACTTCCACAGCACTACACTAGACGCTGCACACCATCAGATCTATAACCTATGTTGAGGCTTTTAAAAAAACAAACCTAGTGAAGTCTCCTAGAGCTAACTAGAAAATCTCAGCCTTCAGCGCACAAAATATCGTCAACTCCTGCACCCACCAACACCATGTCTACACACAGCTCCTAAAGTAACCACCACAGATGAAAGTAGAAGTGCATATGAACATCCAAGGCCTGCTACCACACAGGGAAATATTGTAGTCATTGGTGCTTGTACTGTACGACACAGTGACTCTACAGCTGTCAGACTAGGCAAGAACAGGGTGACAGAGAGTTGTCTGTCCAGGACCAAAATCCATTAAGTCATGACGGCATTTGTGGTCCCTTAAACTCTGCAAATATAATTATGACCTGGAAGTGGCCCATGTGTGAGTGAATGCCTTACACATGCTACCCTAAGGGACATGTAAAAGAAGTTACTATGTATGAGATAAATGGAAGGAAGACACTGGTTTTGAGTAGCATCTTTCCCTCAATAAGACTGATGTTTACATATCAGGAAAAAAAAATCTCGCTTCAAAAACTAGCTAAGTACTTGGTGTCATCCAAAGGGGATTCAGTATGTGTCAGCCTGAGATGAGTTCCACATTAGACATTCTTTTTGGTAAGGTATGGCTTACCACTCTTGCAACAAAGCATCTGCATATTGACAAATACGTTTCCTGCCACCATAGCTCCTATTTCAGGCAGGGTTCACTTGAGTCAGTGCAACAACTGCAAAGTCAGTATGTCCACTTACTGGACATTCCAACACAGCATGTTCAGATCCAGACAACATCAAGAAGGCACTACTCAGTGCTTGAAGTTTTAATAGTAAGATGTCAGAACTTGAGGCATTTCTGCAGTTAAAATATATTTGTATTTACAGAAATCTGGTTCCAGTGCAGTGAAATCACTCCCTGTATATCAGTGCTCAGCACCTACCATACTTTAGACCTAGGGGTAACTGTGGGGAAGTATCAGTTTTTTGTCAAACTCCCTACCACCTTATGAGAAACTGCCCACAATCCTAACCTAGAGCTCATGAAAGAAAGACCATAATTAATACTTCACTGTACTATAGGAAATTACATGTAAATTTAATATCATCATATTAGGAGACCTTAACTACCCAACAGCTTGTTAGTTATGCTAGGAAACTAACAAACAATGCTCAACAACATAATGGACTGGTCAACAACAAAAATCATTCCACCCAAAAGGATCTTCTGGATTTCCTGGCAGAGAAATTTAATTAAAATGTTACCCTACCCACCTTTGTTGACCCTCCCATTAAAACCCTCAATCTCGTTATGAAACAAGTCCTAGAAAATCTATCTAAAGCTGAAGAAACGCCTCTGTGGGACCAGTCAACATAACTAATTGCATCTTTATCAGTGCAAAGTATGAATGATCAAACCCCTTGTCAAACTTTTCAACTTTAGCTAAATCTCTGTGTCTGTCCCAAAAACCTGGAGAACTGCCACAGTAATGCTTATATAAATACTGTTCTTCTCACCTTAATAAGTACAGGCCCAGGTGTCTCACCATTGAAAAAGAAGTTATGTACTCACCACAATGTTCCATCTGAGTAGTTCTACTTCATTTGTCTTCAACCTGTGGGTACTGAATCCGAGCCTGCAACTTCACTAGCATCTGCTCCGAGCTCCAAGCTCCTCCCCTTATCCACAACACACCACCACTACCTTCTATCCCCCAGATCAAGTTTTCTGCCACATACACTGAACAACCTGACCTCAAAAAACACCTTATACCCTTACACACCTAAAACCAGCTATAATGCTGTCCATATGGTAAGGCCAGGGGGAAGGAGGGAGGGATGTTTGAAGACAAATGAAGTAGAACTACTTAGATGGAACGTTATGGTGAGTACATAACTTTTTATCTGAAGTAGTTTACTTCATTTGATCTTCAACCTGTGGGACAGAGTCCCCAGCTGCTAAAATACCTGGGTGGCCCACAAGGAAGGACATTCCAGAGCACCGCGGAACCAAAGGATGCTCTCCTTCTAAACAACAAATCCAATTTATAGTAAGAAATAAAGGTATGAGATGAGGACCAAGAAACCGCAGAACAAATGTTGTCTAATGATACTCTCAAACAAAAAGATGCAGAAGTAGCCATGGACCTAGTCGAGTGATCTTTAACCTGACCCGGAGGAGACAAACCTTTATCCTTGTAAATCTGAAGGCTACATAAGGAAATCCACCTAGCAATGGTAACCTTGGAAATAGGTTTACCCAAAAAAGGTTTAGAAAAAGACACAAACAATTGATCAGATTTACGAAAGGTTTTAGTCCTGTGTAAATAGAATCGTAACTGTCTATGAACATCCAACAAGTGCAGCTTGTATTCCATTTTGTTTGTAAAATTCGGGAAGAAAACAGGTAAATTGATAGTTTGATTGATACTAACCTGTGAAGCTACTTTTTGGAGAAAGGAAGGATTGGTGCGAAGGGAAACCCTGTCCGTATGTTAAATCATATATGGAACCTTGACGGACAACACTTGCAGTTCTGAAACCCTCTTAGCAGAGGCGATAGCCACTAGAAATGCTGTTTTCCAACACAAAAACTTAAGATCCGTGGTTACTGCAGGTTCAAATGGTGGAGTAACCAACGCTTGAAGTACCATGGTAAGGTCCCATGGGGGAATGGGATCTTTAATCGGAGGACGTAAGAGAAAGGTACCTTTGATAAAGGCTTTACACAATCTGAAAGAAGCTAAAGAAGCAGAATTCTTGCCCACATGAAATTGAGAAATGGCAGCTAGTTGAACTTTGGTCGTAGACGAACTAGCCCCTTGATGAAAAATATTTGCCAGAAAATCCAGAATAGTTGGAACTGGAGCCGTGAAAGGATCTACACTCCTTTGAGAAGCCCAAAAGGAAAAACGTTTCCATTTGCTATGATAAACCTTCCTGGTAGACGACTTACGAGCTGCCACCAGAATAGACCTGACCGAAGAAGACAATCCAGGAGTCCTAGCAATTAAGGGAACTGTAACAGCTGAGCTGTGAGCCTCAGACTGTCCAGATTTGGATGAGGGACCCTCGAGGGGTGTGAAATGAGATCATGAATGGGATCCAAGATCCAAGGCGGAGCTAGAAGATGAGACCAAAGGAAGGGAAACCATACCTGGCGAGGCCAGAACGGGGCAATGAGGATCACTTTGCTCCCCAGTTGACAAGCTTTCTGTAGAAACATCAGAATAAGGGGTACAGGAAGATAAGCATGCAGAAGACCGGGAGGCCAAGTTTGGACTACAGCATCTCTGGGGGACTCTCCCAGTGTGGGGGGGGGGGGTCAGAGCGAAGAACCCGCTGCACTTTGCATTGGAAGAAGATGCACAGAGATCGCAGCAACGCCGACCCCACTCTAGAAAGATCTGCTCTGCTACTGAAGGATCCAGAGACCACTCATAAGGCATCAGAATATTCCGGCTTAGTCTGTCTGCTTGAATGTTGGACCGTCCTGGAATATGAGTTGTTATCAGAAAACGACCGGTGGAGATTGCCCATTCCCAAACTCTCATAGCCTCGTGACAAAGGGGGTAAGATCTGGTCCCTCCTTGTTTGTTGATATTCCAGACCACTGACATGTTGTCTGACTGATGGTTCCTAGGGGTAGAAAGGCACGAAGGGCCTGCAACGCTGAAAGGACCGCCCTCAACTGCAGAACGTTTATATGCAAAAAGGTCTCAACAGGGAGCCACATGCCTTGGACTGTCCTTCCCGAACAATGCCCCCCCCCCCTAGTTGGGAGGTGTCCGTGGTCACTGTGGCTTGGACAGGAGCTGGAACAAAAGGTCATCCCTCCAGAATTTCCACAGAATGCATCCACCAAAGAAGGGACGACCTGCAGACTTGGCTGAGGTGTACTGGATGCGACAACGGAAGATCCAACAGGGACCACTGCACCGCTAGAGTCCACTGCAATACTTGCATATGTAATCTAGCACACAGATGAAGTGTTATGGTCGCTGCCATAGAACATAGGGTCCTCAAGACCTATTCTGCTGAGGAAAGGTGAGAACGGTAAATGAAGGCAACATGCATCCTTAGGTTTCAAACTCTCTCCGTGGTCAGGAAGATTTTTGTCTGTAGCGTGTCTATCTGTGCCCCTATGTATTCTATCACACGGACAGAATTCAGAAGAGATTTGGCTGTGTTGATCGTAATCCCTAAGTAGTGTGCAAGCTTTAGGAAATAATCTCTGCTCCGACAAAGTAGACGCTTGGTGGGACCAGTAAGGAGCCAACTGTCCAGGTAAGGGTAGACCTGAATCTCCTGAAGCCTCAGGTGAACTGCTACTACTGCCATCACTTTGGTGAACACCCTGGGGGCTGTGGTGGGACCAAAGGGTAGGTCTCGGAACTGATAATGATTGGCTTCTAGCCAGAAGCAGAGGAACCTCCTGGAGCTTCTGTGCATCTTTATGAGATAGTAAGCATCCTAGAGGTCGAACAAGCACATCCAGTCGCTCTCTTGCAGGTATGGCATGATGGACTGTAAAGTGACCATCTGGAACTTTTCTTTGGCAACTGACAGGTTCAGAGCAGATAGGTCCGGAATGGGCCTTAAGTTCCCCCATCTTTTTTGGCATCAAAAAGAACCTGGAGTAGATGCCCGATCAGGACTGATCTGGGGGGACGGGTTCGATGGCTCGTTTATCTAGCAGTTGGGAGATTTCTAGTGCTGCTGTCTCTCTTTGCGTGGGTGGTACATCCGGGAGGTGTTTGAAAGGTGTGGGAGGAACCACAAACGGGATTGAACAGCCTCTGGAAATTATCTGAAGCACCCAAAGGTCTGATGACATGGACTCCTATGCCACCAAGTGGAATGACAGGCGACCCCCCTGACTGCCTCCAGAGCAGGGCAGTTGGGCAACCCCTCAGGGTTGGTGCGCAGGCCTGTCCGTGAAAGGTTCTTGAGACCCAACATTTCTCGGATCCCCTCTGCCCCTGGGCCGGCGTCAATCCTGTCCCCCTCTGCCTCTAGGGGAAGAAGAGCTTTGAGTGTCCCAGGAATACTGAGACTTCCGGCACCACATCTTCTTTTGCCCTCGCTGATTCTGGGAAAAGGATCTTTGAGGGTTTGAGAATTGGATTCCGACGGCAGACTGTCTTCCCATCTTTCTCACTCTGGACCAATGTGTCATGGATGGTCTTACCAAAAAGGGTAGGACTGTCATAAGGGGCGTTCGCGAAAGACACCTTGAAGGGTTCTGTGAACTGACATAATCTTTGCCAGGCTTTACGCCTCATGGACATGCCGTACCCAGCTGCATGTGATAGGAGTCGCATGGACATGTTTGAAACCGTCGTTAAGGTAGCCATCCTCATGAAGAACGTGGCTCTGTCCTCCTGCGACACGGACTTTGGGGGAGATTCAGCCAGTTCCTTAACCAGGTCGAACTCTAGTCTAGTAATGTGGGCCAAATAGTTCAACTCCCTGATAGAAAAGGTTGCTGACGCATAAACCTGCTTCCCCAGGTGGTCCATCATCCTAGACTCACGGTCAGGGGGGTGGACCTAGGAACTTTCCTGGGCTAGCTCCTTTTTGGTCGCGGTTGCTACCACCATAGCGTCTACAGGGGCCCCTTTATTCCACACTGGTCTGTCTGTAGGGGGGCTCAAAATTTTGTCTGGGTATTTAGGGACTGGTTCCACAGTGTCCGGCTACTTCCATGTCCGTGAGGTGACCAAGTCCACCAGGGGATCTGCGGGAGGAGAGAACCAGGAAATAGACGGGCCCGTGCTGAAAGCCTCCAGGAACACCGATTCATCCGAGGAAGGTTTTGGGGCAGACCAACCTCCCCGCTGGCATAAGATTTCTATGATGTCTCCAAAGGAGACATCCTTGGGAGGTGATCTGGGGGAACCTTCCCCGTCATCCAAATCCATGTCCTCAGTGAGGGACTCGGGAGAGTCCAAGTGCCTCCTCTTGCACGTATGCTTGCGAGGTACCTCTCCGGTGGGGCTTTCTGGAGGGAACTCGCCAACCACTTGTTCCTCAGGGGGAACTGCCTGGGGCTCATCGAGCATGGGCTGTCCCTCTGGTAAAATGATGGGATTCGCACACAAAGCAGAAGGAGTCCGGGCGGAGTCCGAAGATATAGTCAGGGGCCTTGACTCATTGGAGAGAGTCCTTTCTACAACATTGAATGCCAAGGGAGAGTGAGCTTCCTGGGTCACCAGTAAGGGAACCACTCTCCCTGGATCCCAAGTGAGAATCGGAGTCGGGGCCGAAGTAGACGGTGCTCCAAGGGAGGGGGGGGGGAATTTGACCCGAAAACATCAGAGCCGATGGAAAAAGTTCCACCCCCTCGGATCCAACACCAAGGCTCTGGCTCCGACAGCCATTCTGATCCAAACTGGTCGGATCCAACATGCTCCAGGCAGCTGCCGGTGTTGAGGAGAAAGGTACCGTCGGCGCCGACCGCCTGACTACGGCCATCCTCAGATCCATGTACTCCCAAACCAGGGGTCAGATCGGAGAAGGAAATATTGGTGTAAAGAAGGGAAGCAATCTCCCCCCCTCCAGAGGGAGAGGGGGCTGGCAAGACTCCCATCTGAATCTGTGTGCAAATACATCTCCCCATCATTTTATCCATGTCAACTTCAGAGAGGCTGCGGATGGACCGCGATGAAGCCACGGACTCTGACCTGGCGGGGTGAGGAACCGAGGCACTAGAGGGTGGTCGGGGCTACTCCGGCTCCGGAGAAAATCTAGAAGATTGGAGCTGAGGGGAGTCACGGTGCCTAGACCAACTTTTAGCAGGAGGTCCTGATGGAACCGAAAAGTCTGGAGACCTCTTCTAATATCTGGACAGTGCTTTCTTCTTCTCTCTTCCTTTTCTGCTCTCCGCTTCCATAGGCTTAGAAGTAAGAGGGTGAGTCCCAGGCTGGGAAGGAGGAGAAGGAAGGACAAGAGTAGAAGGAGAGGCAGCCACAGCAACAGCTGTGACCGAAGCAGAAGAGGAGGCAGCCGTAGAAGGTAGCAGGCCCTTCATAACTAACTTGGCCCGCTGATCCTTGAGGACGTAGAAAAGTCTGGGTTCAAATGGGCCGTACCCAAACACAGCATGCAAAGAGTGTGGCCATCAGCAGGTGACAAGTCTGATGTGTCTGTGGTGAGGGTCTGGGCGGCAGGGGGGGGGGTAAGAAAGATAGTCCCTTGTTGTGGGAGCATGTTGTTGCCCACCAAAGGAAATCTTTTCTGAGGCAAGGTATTATACGTGTAACAGTCTCCAGGACTTGAGAGTGTTGACACCAAAGGCTTTTTAGGTACCACTGAAGTTTCTTCATATGCAGTCTGCCATATGGAATGAGTAGAATGCAAGATGCCATGAACCCCAGAGCTTGCAGGATTTTCCTTGCAGATAGCTGGGGTCTGGTCGCTAGTTGAGGGAAGTAGGCTGTCAGGAAGGTTTGTTTTTCTGGTCTAAGGAATGCCATCTGGGATGCTGTGTCCAGGCTTCCTCCCAGGAATATAATCCTTTGGGTGGGTAACTGTTTGGATTTCCTTTTGTTGATTGTGTATCCTAGAGAGGTTAGTAGGTACTTTACAAAGGCCAAGTACTTGAGCAGCTTTTCCTGGCTGCCTGCCTGAATTAGGCAGTTGTCTAAGTACGGGTACATCTGGATATTCCTTTGTCTGCAAAAGGCAATGGCCAGAGCCAGACATTTTGTGAAAACTCTGGGGGCAGTAGATAAGCCAAAGGGAAGTACAGAGAACTGAAAGTGCTGAAATCCTGCCCTGAAACGAAGATATTTCTTGCATGATTCCCTGATAGGAATGTGGAGGTAGGCCTCTTTTAGGTCTAGGGTGGCTAGCCAAGCATCCCTGGAAAGCATGGGTAGCAGCTGCTGGAGGGTAAGCATTCTGAATTTTGGGATCACAAGGAAGGTGTTTAGAATGGATAGATTGAGGATGGGGTGCCAGGTACCCTCTTTTCCTGGGTATCAGAAAAAGTCTGAAGTAGAAACCTTGGCCTTTCTATTCTGCAGGAACATGCTCTACTGCCCTCATGGAGAACAGGGAAAGGACTTGCTGTTGCACCACTGCCCACTGGTGTGGAGGTAGATCTGGGAACCCTTCTGGAGTTGGAAGGGTGTGGAAAGAAAATTTGTATTCCTGGGACACTATGTTGAGAACCCAGTGGTCGTTGGTAATGATGGCCCAGGTGCTTGCATGAAAGGACAGTTTTCCTCCTAGGGGTAAAGTGAAGGTGGGCAGAGGGAGAGGGTGGGGGAGAAGAGTCATTGTTAGTTCTTAACATAAGGGGGTGGCTTAGAACTCCATGGTTTTGAAGTGGAGGTAGTCCACTGTTTAGATCTCTGCATTCCCTGTGGCTGTTTTCTGGGGGGGTCTGGTTCCCCCAGGGTCTGGGCTGAAGTGACCTGGTGGGAGCAGGAAAGGACCAGTGCTTGGAGGGACAATGCCTGCTGAACCTGGGTGGCTGGACCTGTAAGAAATCCTTAACTGTCTGCATAGACTTGGCTTTTTCTTCCATCTTTTTTAAGACCTCTTCTGCCTTAGTGCCAAATAAGTTGTCTTTGTGCAAGGGTCATCCAACAATTTAGATTTAACATGGTCTGACAAGGGCTGTTACTTAACCCATTCATGCCTTCTAAGGACAGAACCGGTGACTGCTGCCCTGCAAGAAGCTTCTAGGGTGTCAAAACCACAATGCAAGGTGTGTTTAGTTACTTGACTTGCAGAATGCATTAACTCTTGTAACTCTTTAGATTCTGCACAAGCAGGAAAGGAAGACATTTTTTGTTTGAGGAGTTCCAGGGTATGTTGCTGACATTTTAGCATATGGAACTGACAATTTAGTTCTTTGATAGCAAAACTAGCTGAGGTGTATACTTTTCTAACCCATCTGTCTAGTGCTCGGGAATTCCTATCTGAGGGGGTGGGATTCTTAGTAGATGTTGCTTTAAATCATTAAGGCCCTTCAGAAATAACCTCAGGGTCATCAGTAGGATTTTTAAAAATAAATTTGTGCGAGTCAGGGACTCTGTAATACCTGTCTGGTTTTCTGGGTGCAGGAGGGAGGGTGTCAAGAGTCAAGCTGGATTCCAGGAAAACATCCTCCACAACATCCATGACTGGGGGATGGCCTGGGGTCTGTGCTGTGGAAGATCTAATAATTTCCTGAGTCTCTCTTTTTAGACTTAGGGTAGTCCTGACTTTCCCATTGGAAATGCTCCCTTAAGTTATGAAGGGTTTCCCCAAAGGAAAAAATCCTCTAGAGGAAAGGCTGAAGGAATGAAATCCTCTGCATCAGAATCCTCATAAGCAGAGCGGGGTTGCATGTCTTCATATTCAGATGCATCAGAGTCATCGGACTCCTGTTCAGACAAAACTACAGGTGACAGATCTTTTTCTTTTGGAAGGGGTAGCTTGGCTTCCCCTAATGAGCATGATAAGGTCTTCTGCCATTTTAAGCATTTGAGACTGAGGCAAGGAAGCAAGTGCCTGAGATTGGGTCATCGGTTTCTTAGATGTGGTTCATACCCTGGGCCTAAGAAACTTGGTCGTTTTCGAAAGAATGGTAGTCGCGAAAGAAGACGTTGGTTTGTGTCGAGAATCGGTAGTGTGAAGGACTTCCTCAGAAGCTGGTGCCTGCTCAGCGGCTCTGGACTCATCCAAGGTAGAGACGACTGCAGGATCCTTAGTTGAAGAAGAGTTTTGTGGTATACCGGACTCCAAAAGGGTCTTGGTTGCGGCCTGCGAATCCACAGAAGCGGGCATCAAGGGCTGAGAAAGTGCCTCACTGAGGACCGGAGATCTGACGACTAGCTTAACAGGAGCACCGTTGGTAGGTTTGGAACTGTGCGGTCTGTCTCTGTCTTTATCTTCACTTATTTTGGAAGATCTGCTGTCGGATGGCTTACCAAAACCATATCGGAGTTCAAGGACTGTAAGCGAAAATATCTAGCTACAATAAGGGCCTGACGACATTGAACAAAGCACAGAAGCGACAGCGTGGGCCATTGTGGTCTGGGCCTAAGCAAGTGGCGCAGTAAGAATTAAAGTATCGGTGTGCTATTTGCTTTCCACAGGCGAGACAATTGTTAACTTTTTCTAACATCGGTTAGTGCAAGAAAAAAGGATCCCCAACGGGGTACTTAGCTTTAGAAGACTTCAGCTTCAATTCAGTAGACTAAACTCAGGTAGCAGCCGACTGGCACTCATGCGAACAGCTTCTGGCTCCACGGCAAGAAAGACTGATGTAATGGTGTCAGCTGCCTTACTTTATACTACTGATGACCTGATGTCAGTCCTGAAGTGACAGCAACCGAAGCAGAAATACTAAGCCTCTGGTATTCGGGCCAGCCAAGGGCTACCCTGGCAGGGATAACCCAAACGTGATGATTGCAATAGTGAAACAAGACAAACATCTGTAACTTTCAGTGCTCCACAGACCTCTTCTCTTTTGCAAGTATTCTGCTAACATCCTGGCTAGTACCCAGGGATTGTCGCTATCCAAGTATGCATATGGCTGCAAACTGGATACTATTACAATTATACCAAATTACTTCATCGGGGGCTAGACTAAGCCCACACCTTATGTTTGGAAAACTGTCTAAAAACGAATATGAAAAGGTGCAGCCTTATCCACTTCCTATCATATTAACAATACTCCTCCTCAAACTGATACTATCACAAGACAACCTGACACACGTGTTCATGACTCACTCTTATTTGACAACCTTAAGCAGGAAATCCTTCCACCTGGTCCAACTGCTTCCAACTGCTACCTATCAGAATTTCCTCCATCATCTCTCTGCTCTTCTCCCTTATTAGACCTACTGCTGAATATAATTCCCATTCAGCATATCAAATTAATTACACTGCCCACTTAGAAAGCCTACAGAGATTTCTAACTAAGAAATTCAAACATCTTGAATACTTTGGCTTCCCTGAAAGATTAGATTGACTGTCCTTATATTCAGTAACCTATCAGCTCCTTTGTGGTAACCTATTTCTAGCCTAACTTGCCAACAGTCAGCCCTATTTGAACTCCCTACCTTAGCAGGACCAGTAGCATATCAAACGTCTGTATGGAAGTATTTAAGCTACACCAACAAATTAACAAAATTCACAGGAGAGATAAGTTCATAACCTAACCCATTCCTCTTGTACAGAAAAAAACTTACCTTACATATTAAGCAAGGCAGCACTACAATAACCTTTAAAACAAACTTTGAAAAATGGATGGGTACTCAAAGATTTACCACAAGGATTAACTGCATGGCCCTCCTTAAAAAGTAGAGCATTATTCATTACTATTTGTGTTTTATCTTACAGGTATTATTTTTATGGTTGTTTTAGGAATAAGCATATTTTCTATGGGTGTTTAAAAGGTCAACTTCTTAAGGTCTCAGTGATTACTTGCTTAGTAATTTCCTATATTCCAACATTTCTACATATTGATAGTATTTACAAATACAACTATAACAGCAAAAGGCATTTACCTTTTTCTCCTGGTATTTTAAAGGCAAGTAAAAAAAAAATGGAATTCTACCCTCTGTAAATAAGACCCATCTTTAATATCAAACAGCTACTAAAAGACTACCTAAATAAGACTTGGCTCTGCTCCTACACCACCCCAGGCTGAATCAGTCCATCATTTTCGCTGCAGCATACTTGGACTGTGTTCAGAGAGAAGGAATTATTAAAATCTATTTCTTAGACAAAGGACAGATATATTTTTTGCTTAGACTAAAGTATCTAGTCATCTCTGTTTGAAACGGTTCACTCAGTATGTTTAATGACATTTCTACGAACTGCCACTTGTGAATATTTAAACCACTGACAATGTTCTTTGCAAGTAGTTATATAAGCTGTCCAAATATTTTTACTATGCATGCATAGGTTCACAATGTATGAACTGAAGTTGAATTTTTACTTAGTTAATATACTGTTCTTCTGTATTAGATTTTCTAATAACTTTATTTAACTGTAACCATATTATGTTAAAATGGAGATTTTCTCCCTGGAATTCTGCTGAAAATGGGAAATTATCAGACTTTTCCGGTAAACAAATGCCAAATAAAATAAAGAAAAGAAATGAACCTGTAAACGTGTTCTGTTTTTAAAAACATGCACCATCATTACAAATGTGGCCTTCTTCTTCTAAATATGAGATACATTATCCACTGACATGGCTTCTATAAGATGAAAGAGAAGCTCTGTGTTCCAGAATTCTGGCATAAAATTATATCAGGCTTGTGCACTGCCAGTCTCTGCTCCCCACACCAGGCATGTGAAGGAATGCCGTCTTCTCCTAAAGTGGGTACTTCCGTGGTACCAGGCAGGATATGAATACCTCAATCTGGACATGTCAGGATGTTTGCGGAGTCCAAATATAAGAGACTAATTTATTGGAATCCATTGTAGCTGATGTCCACCCAATGGGCTCAAATCCCAGAACTCTGAATGTAAAGGTGTAGGCTGAACTCCTCCTTATCTTAGAATACAAGCCTGTATCCTGGATATAACAGGGTATCAGCTCATTCTGTTCTTTTGTGTAAGAGGAAAAAGGGAGAAACAGAGTTTCATGTAAGGAAGAAATGACTTCTAAAACTGAATCCGGTTTCCTTCGCAGTACCCTGCCCAGTAAGTGCTTGGGTTTAAGAAAGAAATGAGAGAGTAGTACACTCCTTAAATCATCTTTTACAGTTCTTCCATTCATTCATGTTAAACTATAAAGGCAAATGACTGAAAAGGAAAAGAGAAAAAGGTGTGTGGGAGTTGGCACTGCAACACTCATCCACACTGATCCTACTTAAACATCTAGTGTTATGGTAAGTGCTCTTCATATAGGTCAGTGTGGAATTCCTGACCTACTGGAAAACTCCAACAGCTGCATAAGGGATAGGGACTCAGAAGGTCTAATAAGTCCCTTTATAAAACCCTTAAAGAATAGTGGTTCCAAATTCCACTCTGCTCTTGGACTGCACTCAAACTGTAATTCATTGGAAAACATATGGCCAGATGACCAGTCAACACCTCACACATACAACTATCCAAGACATTCCAATAAAAGGCTGCTGATGTTAAGGATTCGCTTGTGGAATGGGCCTTAAAGAGTCACTGATAGCTACTGACATTTTTCTACAAAAAAAAAAAAAAAAAAAAAAAAAAGACTACACAGTTAATAACAAGCCGTGTGGAGTGGGTTTACTTATAAAAGCTTACCTGTCTTTCCATACACAAAATGTACAAACAACTTGTCTGCTTTGTGGTTTTGGCCCTGTCCAAACAATAATACAACTACCTGTGGATGCCCAGAAGATGCAAAATACTGTCCCCTTTGTTCTGAGGTTTGAAGAAAACACCAGGAGCTGGGCATCTTAACTGAGAAGTGGCATCAATACTACCTTAGACTTGAAGTGGGCTTCATATTGAGTAAAACTCTGTTCCTGTAACAGACCATAAAATGCTTATTCCACACCAGGGAATTTAGCTTCGAAATAGATTCATATAGTTTACAAGGCAGACTCAGCTTATGGACCATAATCACCTTGGCAACACCCACTCATATGATACCTCCTGCCAGCAAGAGGGCAACAAATTAAGGTTCAGGATGCACTTATGGGCAAAAACATCCTCTCCCTATTTGTGTTACAGGAGTAGTAACACTCTGGAATAGAATCCCAATTCATGTTAGACATAGCCCTCGCTGACCCTCTTCAAGTGAAATCTGGACACGTGGAGGGGAAATCGCAAATTCACCCCTGGGATCTCTTCTGTGTCCCTGCTAGACAGAGGCACAGTAAACTAATCTTAAAAGGGCACCTTCTGTGACCTACTTTACAGAGGCACAGTAGGCTAATCTAATATGGAGGCGGAAACCAAATACACTCTGGCTAGGCTTATAAATGCCCTAGGGCAGATAGCCTAGTATCTACCTATGAACCTATAATTAGTAGCACAATTTCTGGAATGCCGTAATGAGTCATTAGAAAATCTCCCATAGTAATTTTTTAGTTACCAGATGAATGGTCTTCCATCAAATGTGTATGAGCAGTACTGATGGTGCTTGCCCAAATGACTCGAGTCAGATGCTTGAGAATGAAGTTTAGGTCTTAAGCTGGACAGTCTTCTCAGTGGCCTAAAATGGATGACTCCCATTAAAAACTAGCTGACCAATAAATTCACCAAGGGTACTTGCTAAGGAAACAAACCAAAACAGTAGCCACATGCACTTTGGCAGAAATACAGCACAGTCCTACATGACACAGATTGATACATAGAAGAGAACGCGGCATCCCTGCATCCAGTGAACCCTTGTTCCTCCTTTCACAACACATGGGGAATGTTTAGTTTTGGCTGATACAACATCCTTGTATTAGGTTTCCTAACTTCTTTCACACAGTTAATGGAACCCAAGGAAAAAAAAGATCCTTAAGATGAATTAAATTTTTACTATCAAGGCTCTTAGCTTGAGTCTCCTTTAGACTGGGATGGACTAGAGTTCTAGCCATCAGAGCAAGCAGGTCTACCCTTTGAGGGTGAAAGTATATAAATTCTGATAACTGCACTAACACTGAAAATGAGTGCTTCCTGGGCCAACAGTAAATGTTTTTAGTATCATATTGGGTTCTTCCCTGTGGACCTTCACCACCCTCACTGGAATAAGTCGTGCAGGCAGAAATGTATACAGACCCAGACTCTGCTGCTGGAGTGAAAAGGCATTAATTCTCCAGACCCCAGTGAAAGGGAGTTTTGTGCAGTAACTAATGATTTGCTGGGGAAGTGAACACATCGAAGTCCAGAGCCCCCACTTGGTTATCAACTGTCCGAAGACTTCTGTGTTCAGTTTCTACGTGAAGCTCCCAAGTGTCCTGCTGACGTTGTCTGTGACACTGTTGCACGGTGATGGGATGTATACTGCTTTGAACTCTACATTCACTTCAGCTGTTAGCTTCCATACTTGCATCATTAACTTGCATACAAGATAAAAACATGTCACGTTTCTTATTTATTTACAATATCACTGTTGGAGTCTTCATTGTGAGCAGGATGACTCTCAGCTTCCTCTGGGTTCTGCACATCTTGATAGCTAGAAATACTGACAGCATCTTCTTCAGGCTGATGTACATTTTCTTTTAAGAGGCAATCAAACACCATGAAAGGAAACTCTGAAGTATCGACCATCAGGAACTTGTGCAATTTAGGTAAAAGTATGTGCATATACGTTTCAATTTGGAACCACATATGTTCAAAAGAACTATCATTTATAGTGTAAGAAAGTAATGGCTTTTTTATCAGAATGTCTGCTTTGTCAATATTAACATGGAATAAAAAAGGCCTTGCAGGTATTGACAAAAAGCAGAAAGTACTGAATTACAGTAAGAAGTATATGGTGTGAATAGCAGTGTTACAGAAGACATACTTAGATAAACATGAGGAAGTGAATTTGAGAAAAAAGATTTCAGGATGGACATTTAGCAAAATATGATGGATAAGGGAAAAGGAGAATAATAACACCAATTATTAGGGGGACTCGTAGTGACAGAAGGGGAAAGAGACAATAATGGTAGGTTTGTGATAGCAAGGGTTTTTGGCAGGGGGGATGATTACACTATCATGTACCTATATTTTGTATAAAACTACTACTATGGAGCTTAAAAGAATTTTTGGAGAAATAATAACTACACAGGAGGAATTATTTAAGGATGGAGACTGGAAATCAATGTGCAATAGTGAGGATGTGTCAGGATACCTAGAAGAGAAAATAAAACAAAAAAGGAAAGATGTCTGAAAAAATATATGAGAATAATAGGTGTGGAAGATGTGGATTCAGGAGCAGTAACTTAGAATACAAACATTATTCTCCAAGGAACAAAAACTGGGCTAGGCTAGATAAAAACTGTACTTCTCAGGAGCATTTCTATTTAATTAAAAACTTTCTCACACATCCAACAGCTATTTTGGATTATGCACTAATAAAACTAAGATAATGAACAAGAGTAAAGACGCAAAAATAAGATACTGGCAATTTCCTACCTAGTTGGTAAAAGAGGAAATTAAGGCATGGGTAGTGAAATAATTCAACAGTTATTACAGAAGAAAGACATCTCTTCAGAAATGATGTCTGGTGAGTGGGATAAAATGAACACTGTTGAAAGACATGGTAGAAATAAGACAGCATTAGATATGGGAAAGAAATAATAGGAATTATTTAGAGGGGTTGGCAAAGGTTACAGTATTGAGAGGAAGTGGAAGCTCAGACAACAAGAACAGAAACAGCTGCAGACTGCTAAAGGCAAAGTAAGTAAGTATCTGGATAAAGGTTACTGCTAAGCAAGTATTTTTTGATAACGCAAGAGCACAAAAACCTTTACCACAATGACTTAAGCACAGAAGGAAAGGACTGTCACCAGATTTATAGGAAAGATCCTATAGAGGTAACAGAGATATTTTAGAAATTTTATCAAAATCTTTATAAAACACAGGCATGTGGACACCAAACAAAATGCTCAAATTGAGATATTTATGGAATACTTAATTATGCCAATGTTAGATGTAGATGAGGCAAAAAATAATAACTAACAAAGGAAGAGAAGAGCTAAAAATGGTGATATATAATCAGTCAAAAGGAAAGTCTCCAGGAACAGACACTGTTCCTACAGAAGTTTGGAATTTAGGAGGGAAGAAAGTGACAATGATCTAGAATGTTTTAACAATATTTTAAGGGGGGGACAACATTTTGGAAGAAAGCTGGGATGGTTGATATACCCAGACAGGGTAAAGTCCCTACAGACTCAGCATCCTACAGACCCATTTCAATTTGTATTCATAAATGATTATAAAGTGTTTATGTTACTAGCTAACAGAATCACAAACATGTTGTGAAAATCGATACATATGGATCAATATTGTTTTGTGGAGAGAAGACATACATTCAACAACATTAAATGAACAATGATGATCCAGAAGGAAGCACACGGTAAGAAAAAAGCCACTGTTGTTCGTAGGTCTTGAGGGACAGAAAGCACTGGAAAGCATCAAATGGGATTTTCAATGGTAGTATTTGCATTTCCTGACTGAGTAATAGAGTTAATAAGGAGGATATACAAACAGTCACAGGCAAGAATTAAGGTGGGAGGAGTCCTCTCTGACAAGCTGTGTCTCAGGAGAGGAATCAGTTAGAGATGAGTCTTTCCCCAATATTTACATTAAACTTAAAACAAACAAAGAAAATACTCACAAACTGAATGATGTAACTGGTATGGCAGTTAACAAAAGTTAGCTTTATTTACAGATGATATTATCTCGTATTTTATAAAATCCTCAAAAAAGCATTTAATTGTTGTGGAATATTTTGAGATATTTTCAAGTCTTTTCGGGACATAAAATAAATTAAAATAAACCAAAGGCTATAGTGAACTGATGAAGCATATTGTTGTATAGCTTAAAAAGAATCAACAAAAAAATTGAGAAGCTAGAAGCTTATTATGGGTATGGATATTAAGATACAAGTAGTGAAACTGTTATAGTCTCTTTAGTTTTATGTACACGTCATGCATAATTTTTATTAGCCAGAGGAGAAGTTAAGAGAAAGACTTAAGTGGTGTAAGCTGATTCTTCCCACAGAACAAGGTGGTTTAGGATTACCTGATTTGAATAGCCACTTCAGAGCTACACGGTTAAGATTCACACACATAACACAAACCCAAAGTTATAAATCAAAAGAGAAATGAATGAGTTATGATGTAACGGGTGGGTAAGGAATACGGAAAGAATAGGATTCTGCATGCAGGTCCTTAAGGAGAATACCAAAAACTACAGAATATTATATTTAGAAAATAGCAGAAAATATTTTAAGAGCTAAGCCAACATGAGAATGTAAAAAGGACATGTTACCACTACAAATGGCTACCAGAAGGGATATGGAAAATAATCGGGACTAGAACTTACTGGAGGAAAATAACAAAGGACCCAAGGTATTTGGAGCAAATAATGAGGTACGGAACAGTAATCGAGTGTGACAAGGCTAAGCAGAAGTTTGGACTTTAGGCCCCCTGTAAGGGACTGATAATAACAGTACAGAAAAAAAGAAAGCGTTAGATGGGTGTTAAATAAAAAGACGACCCCTGGCAGAGTTTTAGTTACATTTATAAGAGAAGTTGATGTTACAAAAATAGTTAATAGGGCAGATAAAAGAGTGCATGATAATTATAAGAATCAATCAGATGAGGTCAGAAGAAGGGCTTGGAAAATAGAATGGAAAGGTAATTTAAAAAGGAACACTGGGAGGACATCTGCATGGTTCCCAGGCATGCCAATAAGTTCAGACGGTTTAGGATTTTTGCATGGAAATTAAGTATTTTACACTCTAAGCAATTTCACAGAATTTTTCCTCCTGTAGGTAGGAAATGTTGCAGCTGTGATGGGAAACAGAGAGAGGTAAATGGGAGCATGTTTTTTGGGAATGTAATGAGTTACCAAACTTTTCAAATTCCCTGTATAACAGTTTGCCTGAAATGTTGGAAGAGTAAATGGCTGCACTTGTAACTAAATAATTTTTTCTCTTGAGCTGAGATCTAGGCTCTGAATTGCCTAAACATAGTAAAACCTCAATAAGATTAATGGTATAAGCTGATAAAAAAAAATTACTAGAAAATGGAAATCAAAATCTAAACCAATTGTAACTTAAGTACCAAATACTGTACAGGACATAAAAGAGCTGTAGGTAGGATCTTTAGAAAAGGGAAGGAGCAAATTACATGGAAATAAATGGAATTTGTGGAGACAATATATGCATAATAATGTTCAGGAGGAGGATTGAAACTTAAGGCAAGAATTGAGCAAATTATGTAATGCTGGAGTGAATGAGAATTGTTTAAAGAAAACATGTATACTGAATGAAAATAACACCTGAAAGTGTTACTATGGCTTGTTTTCATTTCTCTTAATGTATACTTACTCATAAAATATTTTAAAATGGGATGATTCAATACAGATGTTAAAACAAAAACAACAAACAAACAAAAAATGTGTTTTTCCCAACATATAGCCCTTTTCTTTTTGAAGATTCTAGGCAACAGAAGTTCTGGGTCACAAGCCAAACAGGAAGGATGCAAACATTCTCAGTGAACCAGAAACACACAATACAAAAGAATGGCTGAAGATGGTAGGGCTATCCTCTGTTATCAGAGATGCAGGCTTATATGCAGAAGGACTATGCAGAGCTCTGTGAGTTAAGCATGTCTGGCAGACATCAGGCTGGAGGTGATTACTGCTAGTCATAATTCTAGATCTCTAGAAATGCACATATATATTAAAATCTGAAGCATTCTTCCCACCATCATTTGTATTTATTTACTTTGTTTATGTCTTAGCTATGATAGGTGAGATGATTCAGGGATTATTTTCAACCACATCTCATGCAAATGGCATTCATTATAAAACACACACTAAATTGAGTTATATAGTAACAGAAACAGTCATACACTATGCTGACAAACAAAGTCAAACTCACTGTTAATAACATTAAACCACACAGTCATCTACAGCTGATCTAACATTTCATATATCTATGTGCTTCTCTCTCTATGTATGTAGGACATATACAGTATTGCAAATTAAGACATGAAGACCTATATGAAGTGACCCAATATTTCTATATAGTACTACAAATTAAGACAAATAGTAGGTGCTCCTTTATTTGCTACATATACAACAGAAAAATCAGCAGGGTATTTTCCTTTGTTTTTTCCTCTGATTACTGCACTCACACACTCAGAATCCACAATATTCCTTATCAGGGTACCCCAGCTGTAAACTTGCCAATGGGTGGGCCACAGAATACTTGGGAAGCTGACCTTATACTTTACATTTGTAGTGCCCTGGGAACACAGGATCTGATGGGGAGATGCAAAACATTGCACTGGCAGCTATGTACATCTAGTCTCGGGAGGGGCATGTGCAACAATGCAATGACATTCTGCCATACCCCCAAATAGGATGCCTCAAGGATCTTGGTCTCACCACCAGGGGGTCACACAGGCAGCAGTTTCTCTTGCCCCCCCCCCCCACACACACACACATACACACACACACACACACACACAGGAAAGGAGACCTGCCTGCCAGCTGCTTCATCACACCTCCCCGGCTGACCCTACCAATAACTAAAGCCCATTCCTGAGCTGAGAACAGCAGTAGGGTATTTTGTGTTACTGATAATGAGGTGGCACAAATAAATCTAGCACAGGATGTTGTTAGTCAGTATCAAAGTGTTTATGTACAGACTCACTGGTAAGCAGTAACTATTCTGGAACAGGTATGTACAACTTCTAATGCAGGAAACAACAGATTTCCATATGGAAGAAAAGAAGTACTTAAGGCTTACTCTGTCAGAGGATTCTGTGAGTATGCTAGAACCTTCAGTGGAAGACCTAAATTCGTAGTGGTATTTGGACATGTTTAGTTTCTTTGTTGGTGGACGGAAGAAGCTGGACTGGAATAGTTTGTTTGTAAGTGTTGCTAAGTAGGGGGCTGGCTCATCTGGTGATACGTTTTTTAATATTTGTAGAGAAATTCAGAACAGTTCTTGCCAGCTGGCTAATATAATGAAGTGAGTAAGCCTCTTAAGTGTTGCTTGTAGTTAGTGTGGACTGCAGGATAAGGAGTAAGCAGTTAAGCATAGGGCATGCTCTAACTTGGGAAGGAGATAGTACAGTTGTATACACCACCATGGATGTTCGAGTGTATTCACTGTTGCAGTCATCACATTTGGATTATCCCTGCCAGGGTAGCCCTCGGCCGGCCCGAATACCAGAGGCTTAGTATTTCTGCATCGGTTGCTGTCGCTTCAGGACTGACGTTGGGTCGTCAGTAGTATAAAGTAAGGCAGCCCAATTCATTACATCAGTTTTTCTTGCCCTAACTGTCAGGAGCCTCCAAGTGGGAGTCAGGTTATGGTGGAAGAATCCCACCAGTAGAAAGTAAATACCAAAATGTCCCTTGTAAGGAGAGAGAAGAAAGAAGAGGGGGATAAAGAGAGGGAAACCAGGACTGCAACAGTGAATACACTCGAACATCTACTTTTATGGTAAGTGTACACAACTGTACTATGTTCTTTGTGTTTCACTGTTGCAGTCATCACATTTGGGTCAATTGCCAAAGCTGAGGAAAAGGGTGAAGGCAGTCAAGGAAACAAGGGGCTGGCTAGGATGCCCTGCAAGACTGCAGAGGCAAACCCTGCCCAGGATTTGGAGAAGATAAGTGTTTGGTGTAAGTGTGAACAGATGTCCAGGTGGCAGCCTCCAGGATGTCCCTGGTGGGGACTCCTCTGAGGAAAGCTGCAGAGGTGGAGGCGGCTCTGGTGGAGTGAGTCCTGACCTCCTTAGGGGGAGGCTTTCCTTGTTGCTTGTAAAAGAAATGGATGCAGTGTGATATCCATTTGGAAACTGTTTGTTTGGGGATAGATTTGCCCTCTGCCCCTGCAGGAAAGCTAACCAGCAACTGATCGAACTTTCTGAAGGATTTATTCCTGTCTAGATAGAATCTGAGTTGTCTGTGCACATCTAGAGAGTGCAGGATCCTTTCCCCCTTGTTCTGTGGATTAAGGAAAAAGGTGGGCAAATGAATGGATTGGTTGAGAGCCACACTGGACACCACTTTGGGCATGAAAGTTGGGTTAGTCCTGAAGGAAACCCTGTCAGCATGGAAGATGATGAAGGGCTCCACAGCCATGAGTGCTTGTAGCTTGGAGACCCTTCTGGCTGAAGTGAAAGCCAGAAGGAAAGCTGTCTTCCGGGGGAGAGAGATTTTTAGCTCTGCTGAAGATGTTGGTTCGAAGGGGGGGGGGGGGCAGGGTGAGCTTTTCCAATACAAAGTTATGGTCCAAAGCTGGGTTGGTGCTCTTCTGGGTGGCCTCAAGTTGCTAGCCCCTCTTAGGAATTGTTTGATCAGAGTGTGTGTGAAAAGGGGCTGCTCAGTGGGGAAATGAGCAGAGATAGCAGAGGCATGAATTTTAATAGAGGAAAAAGACAGACCACTGTGTAGCAGGTCAGCTAAGCAATCCAGGATGAGAGAGAGGGACGGCTGTGCAGTATCGGCTCCCTTAGCCTGAATCCAGGTGTAGAACCTTTTCCATTTGTCAGCATAAGACTTTCTAGTGCTAGGGCATCTGGCCTCACGTATATAATCTAGAACCTGTTTACTGAGGTTGGCAGATTGATCGGTGGTTAGGGAATAAGCCAAGCTGCCACGTTGAGGGTCTGCAATTGGGGATGCATGAATTCTAATTCCCTCTGGGTCAGGAGGGTTGGGGTCTGAGTGAGATGCCATGGTGTCAATGGGGACAGGCTGAGCAGCAGTGGGAACGAGTGCTGGCGAGGCCAGTCTAGAGCAATAAAAATTGTCCTTGGTTTTTCCTCCCTTATTTTGAGCAGTACCCTGGGGATGAGAGGTAGTGGAGGAAAGGCATAGACCGATAGTTTGACCTAGTGGAAGGACATGGCAACAACTTTCCAAGCCATGCAGTGATGCTCCCTGGCGCAGTACTTGCCGAGCTGATGGTTGGTGTGGGAGGCAAACAGGTTGACCTTCAGGATGCCCCACTTCTGAGTTATTAGGGTGAAGGTTCTTTTATCTGTCTGTCACTCATGTGGGTCCAGAAGATTTCTGCTTAAGTGGTCTGCCAGAGAGTTTAGAGAACCTGCCAGGAATTGTGCTAATAGGTGGAGTTGCATGACAGAGCTGTGTGCCAAAGGGTCATGGCCAGGCTGCACAGAGGGTAGGAGTGAGTCCCTCCTTGCTTGTTGATGCACCATGTGGTGTTGTCTGTTCTGATCAAGAGAGCCCCTGGGGAGAGAAGGGGCTTGAAAGCTGTCAAGGCATGCTGGACAGCTATCATCTCTTTTTGACTGATGTGCAGATGGATTTGCTGTGCGCTCCATTGGCCCTGTATGCACCTGCTATCCAAGTGTGCACCCCAGGCATAGTCTGATGCATCTGTGGTGAGAGTCTGGGTGGCGGGGGATGGTGAGAAGGGTAGTCCCTTGTTGTGGGAGCAAGCTGTTGCCCACCAAAGAAACTCTTTTCTGAGACAAGGTATCATGGGTATAAGAGCTTTCAGGTCTAGAGAGTGTTGACACCAAAGGCTTTTTAGGTACCATTGAAGTTTCCTCATATGCAGTCTGGCATGTGGAATGAGTAGAATGCAAGATGCCATGAACCCCAGAGCTTGCAGGATTTTCATTGCAGATAACTGGGGTCTGGAGTCTAGTTGAGAGAAGTAGGCTGTCAGGTAAGTTTGCTTCTCTGGTGTAAGGAATGACATCTGGGACGCTGTGTCCAGGCTTGCTCCCAGGAATATAATCCTTTGGGTGGGTACCTGTTTGGACTTCTTTTCAGTGATTGTGTACCCTAGGGAGGTCAGTAGGGATTTTACAAAGGCCAGGTGCTTGAGCAGCTTTTCCTGGCTGTCTGCCTGAATTAGGCAGTCATCTAAGTATGGGTAAATTTGGATATTCCTTTGCCTGCAAAAGGCAATGGCTGGAGCCAGACATTTTATGAAAACTCTGGGAGCAGTAGATAATCCAAAGGGAAGTACAGAGATCCTGCCCCGAAACGCAGATATTTCCTGTATGATTCCCTGATAGGAATGTGGAGGTAGGCCTCTTTTAGGTCTAGGGTGGCTAGCATCCTTGAAGAGCATGGGTAGCAGCTGCTGGAAGTTGAGCATTTTGAATTTTGGTATCACCAGGAAGGTGTTTAGGATGGATAGATCAAGGATGGGGTGCCAGGTGCCCTCTTTTAGTCTGGAGTAAAAACCTTGGCCTTTCTGTTCTACAGGAACGTGCTCTAGTGCCCTCATAGAGAGCAGGGAAAGGACTTGCTTTTGCACCTCTGCTCACTGGTGTCGAGGTAGATCTAGGAACCCTTTTGGAGTGGGAAGGGTGTGGAAAGAAAATTTGTATCTCTGGGACACTATGTTGAGGACCCAGCGGTTGTTGGTAATGGCAGCCCAGGTGCTTGCGTGAAAGGAGAGTTTTCCTCCTAGGGGTAAGTGAAGGTGGGCAGAGGGAGGGGGTGGGAGAGGAGAGTCACTGTGAGTTCTTACCGTGAGGGGGTGGTTTAGAACTCCTTGTTTTTGAAGTGGAGTAAGTCCACTGTTTTGATCTCTGCATTCCCTGTGGCTGCTGTCTGGAGGATCTGCTTCCACGGGGTCTTGGCTGACCTGACCTGCTGGGAGCAGTAAAGGACCAATGCTTGAAGGGGCAATGCCTGCTGAACCTGGGTGGCTGGACCTGTAAGAAATCCTTAACTGTCTGCACAGATTTGGCTTTTTCTTCCATCTTTTTTTAAGACCTCTTCTGCCTTAGTGCCAAATAAGTTGTCTTTGTGCAAGGGCGCATTCAGCAATTTAGACTTAACATGGTCTGGCAAGGGCTGTTCCTTAAGCCATGCATGTCTTCTAAGGACAGAACCAGTGACTGCTGCCCTACAGGAAGCTTCTAGGGCGTCAAACCCACAGTGCAAGGTGTGTTTAGTTACTTGACTTCCAGAATGCATTAACTCTTGCAACACTTTAGATTCTGCACAAGCAGGAAAGGAAGACACTTTTTGTTAGAGTAGTTCCATGGTATGTTGCTGAAATTTTAGCATATGGAACTGACAATTTAGAGCTCTAACAGCAAGAGTAGCAGAGGTGTATAGTTTTTTACCCCATATGTCTAATGCTCGGGAATCCCTATCTGAGGGGGTGGTATTCTTAGCAGAAGTTGCTTTAATTCCTTTAGGTCCTTGAGAAATAACCTCGGGGTCAGCAGTAGGATTTTTGAAAAGAAATTTGTGAGAGTCACGGACTCTATAGTACCTGTCAGTTTTCCTGGGAGCAGGAGGGAGGGTGTCAGAAGTCAAACTGGATTCCATAAAAACATCCTCCAGAACATCAAGGACAGGAGGAATGGCCAGAGGTCTGTGCTTTGGAAGATCTAAGAATTCCGAGTCTCTTTTTAGACTGAGGGTAGTCCTGACATTCTCATTGGAAATGCTCCCTTAAAGTATGTAGGTTTTCCCCAAAGGAAAAGTCTTCGGGTGGAGAGGTTGAAGGAATGGATTCCTCTGCATCAGAATCCTCATAAGCAGAGACGGGTTGCATGTCTTCATATTCAGATGCATCAGAGTCATCAGACTCCTGTTCAGATAAAACTACTGGGGACAAATCTCTTTTTCTTTTGGAAGGGTTAGCCTGGCTTCCCCTGATCAGCATTATAAGGTCTTCTGCCATTTTAAGCATTTGAGACTGAGGCAAGGAAGCAGGTGCCTGAGATTGGGTCTTTGGTTTCTTGGGTGTGGTTTGTACCCTGGGCTTTAGAAACTCTGTAGTTTTCAAAACAACGGTAGACGTGAAAGAAGTCGTCGGTCTGTGTCAAGAATCGGTAGTGTGAAGTACTTCCTTGGAACCCGGTGCCTGTTCTGCGTCTCTGAACCCTTCCAAGGTAGAGACATCCACAGGATCCTTAGTCGATGAAGAGTCTCGCGGCATACTGGACTCCGAAAGGGTCCCAGTAGTGGCCTGCAAATCCATATCAGAGGCTGCCAAAGTGCCTCACTGAGGACCGGAGAACTGACGACTAGCTTAACAGAAGCATCTTCGGTAGGTTTGGACCTGTGCGGTCTGTCTCTGTCTTTGTCCTTACATTTTTTTGGAAGATCTGCTGTCGGATGGCTTACCGAAGCCATATCGGAATTCAAGGACTGAGAGCGAAAGTATCTAGCTACAATAAGGGCCTGACAATGCATAGTTCTGGCATTGAACAATGCACAAAAGCGATAGCGGGGGACGTTGTGGCCTGGGCCTAAGCAAGTGATGCAGTAAGAATGAAAGTCTCGGTGTGGTATTTGCTTTCCACAGGCGAGACAATTGTTAACTTTTTCTAACATCGGTTAAAGCAAGAAAAAAGAATCCCCAAAGGGGTACTTAGCTTTAGAAGCCTTCATCTTCAATTCAGAAACGAAAACTCAGGTAGCGGCCAACTGGCACTCGTGCAAAATGCTTCTGCTTTGGGCTCCTCAGCAAGAAATATTGATGTAATGGTGTCAGCTGCCTTATTTTATACCACTAATGACCTGACGTCAGTCCTGCAGCAATGGCAACTGACGCAGAAATACTAAGCCTCTGGTATTCGGGCCAACTGAGGGTTACCCTGGCAGGGATAACCCAAATGTGATGACTGCAACAAAGAAACATGAAGAACATCTGTCATTGTGATCCCTTTGAACAATGGTGTTGCCACTACTGAAACTGGACTTTATCGCTCAATTAGCTTGACAAGTCTGATCTGAAAAGCCATGGAGCATATTATTATGGACCTCATAAATAAAGATATAGGCAATCTCCAAGCACTTGACCTCACCCAGTTTGGATTTGTCAAGGGCAGATCTTGCTTGTTGAACCTGGCTGACTTCTTTGAGACTGTCACCAAGGCCCTGGATGAGGGAAAGTCAGTACATACAGCTTACCCTGACTTGGCCAAGGCCTCTGACACAATCCTTTACTTGGTCATCATTGAAAAGCAAAAACAACCTGGCGTAAATCCCTATCTCATCAGGTGAGTGGCCAACTGGCTCACCAATAAAACCCACAAGTTCAAACAGGTGCCTCCACCTCCTACAGCAGACCTGTTACTAGTGGTGTTCCCCGGGGATCTGGCCTGGGGCCCCTACTGTTTGGCATCTACTCCTCAGAGGTCCAGGCAAACAAAAGAGGCCTGTGGCTGACCAAGTTTGCGGACGACTGTAAGTTGGGTGCTGTCACTGACTCCCCAAATGATATTAATATACTGCAAGAGGATCTCACAGCAACAAATGACTACTGCCAAAGTCATGGCCTTAAGTTAAATGCAAAAAATGTGTCATCATATCATCTGGCAAAAACATGGCCCCTACTGATTACCACATCAATGGCAACCCTCTAAGCACACAACATGTGGTGAGAGACCTGGGCACTTAGGTTGTCAACAATCTCACATTCGACCATCATGTAGTGGCAGTGGTCAGAAAAGCCTTTTACTTTGTTCATCTCATAAGTAAACGGATTGCATCCAGAAAAAAGGAGGTTATTACCTCTCTGTACTTCTCCCTCATTAGGCCAATAATTGAGTATAACCCCTTGTTTAGTATGAACCTCTCCAAACACCTGCGCCAACTGTGACCTCACAAAGAGAATCCATGGCCTCCAACACCTGTCCTATGCAGACAGGCTCAAATCACTAACACTCTACTCGGTATCATACAGATTGCTCAGAGGTGATCTGAGTCTCGCCTACAAGGCAATTTCAGACCCTGCCCTATTAGAGACGCTTCATATCCAAGTCTAACTCCTTGCGCATTACCCACTTGAAAAGCCTAAGTCTAATATGTGACATGAAGAAAACCTGCTGAAACAACAGGTTTGTCTCCCAGAGGCTGTCCCGTCTCTGGAACAGACTTTCCCATACATGTCAGAGTACCACACTGACCCTCTTCAAGAGCAACCTTGATGAGTGGATGGGAAACCACAAATTTATCTTAGAGGTTCCACTGTGTCCCTCATTGACAGGGGCAACAGGTGCTGACTGAGGTTTCTTTTTGGGGGGGATAAACTCTTGGCTAGGCTTGTAAGGGCCTCAGGGCCATTAGTCTAGTAACCTCCTATGATCCTATGATCAAATCTTATTGTACCAAAACTGAACACTGAACATGTACTGCAGGAAAAGTATCACTAAACCTTACACAGCACACAAGAGAAAAAATAATGCACCTAACTATAAGAATGGTACTGTTTAAGGAAGGAACTTTACTGTACCAGGAAATAAAATTTATAAACAGAAAAATTACTCTAGAAATAAAAAATGCATTGAAAAAGGAACATTTTCTGGCTGTTGTATGTGGCAACAGAAAAATTACAAACAGATATGCAGTCATATTCACAGTCTAACACTGAGCTGAAGTTTTAGGCACTGTATCTTTAAATGACCTACCAACAAGATACTCATCTTCAACTCCAAATGTATCTACATCTTCAGGGAATTCAACCCACAGTGGCCTGTAGGGAATAAGAGAAATTCAGGACTTAGAAAATATTTTCCTATGGTTATTAGATAAAGCATGTTAGTGTAACCAAATTGGGGGAACGCTCATTATGTATTACACTGTTTATTTCTGTCACTCTGCAATGTGAAAAAAGGACTTTTGTAAATTGAAGTTACAATGAAATCACCAAAAAACAACAACAAAAAACAATTCTTAGATTTCACCATCATGTATATTCTGAGCCATGGCTGTGGTAAGTAAGCTGTGACTTCTCAGTATCAGTCACACACTACAGCTGAAGTACAGGTCATCCAAGTGATGGGGTTAAGGCAACTGTCAGTTCCTGCATGTCCAGTTCTTGGCCCTCAATCAAACAGGGAGTAGTATCTACCAGAAAAAGTACTATGGCTGACAATGTTAGTTATGGATATGAGGTTTACTTAGAGAAGGTTCTGATGCCATGATGCAGTGTCTTATGTAGGGATGCCATAATACAAAGAAATAATGCACTCACTGCAAAAGGTTCTTATGGATATCAACTAATACGGTGAGTATCACAAATCTGCTACGTCTTTGAGTGGCTCATTGCAGTGAGTAGATATCCTCAACAGTCCTAACCTAGCTACCTACACCTACAGTAGACTTCCAAGCAACAGTGCCTTGTTGAGGTATACCAAGATACTGGATGGCTGCAGCACATTTTTCTATTAACTATACACTCCTGACGCAGCTCTCCAGTAAAACATCCTGTCACTGCAACTGGGCAAGAATCCATTAGCCACATGACAGAAACACATCATTATATTAGCAATTCATCTGTACAGAGTTTATCAACTGCAAAATGAACTGTGCCAGGAGTAAAATAAATAAGTGGTTTGTCCATCTGTCAGTGTTTTTGGATTCTTTAGCAGTAGAATGGCAACCGAACGTGAACATCTGTGTATGGAGAACGTTCTTCTCCATTTTTAGCAATAGGTTCATAGGTTCATAGGTAGGTACTAGGCTATCTGCCCGAAGGCATTTATAAGCCTAGCCAGAATGTGTTGGCTTTCGCCGCCCCCTTAGATTAGTTCCCTGTGTCTCTGTCCAGCTGAGCCACTGAAGTGATCCCTGGGGTAAACTTTCTGTTTCCCATCCACTCGTCAAGGTTTCTCTTGAAAAGGGGGTTAGCGAGGAGCTCTGCCTAATGTAGATTGGAATCTTGTTTCCAAAGCATGGGAAGTCTCTGGGACAGGAATCTATCCCTCCAGCACATCCTATTTATTGTTGTGGTGAGGTTTAGATCCCTAGAGTGTGTGGCTCGAGGGGATAAGGTTTTCTTTGGGTGGAGCATGTCCATCAATTCTGGGTTGGACATGGCCTTGTATGTCAGGCAGAAATCACTCTGAGCAGGCGGTATGCAACCGAGTACAGCTGGAGTTTCTTCAGTCGAGATGCATCGGGCATCTGTTTGAGCCCAGTGATCCTCTTAGTAAGGTACTTCTGTGGTCTTTCCAGCTGTTGCAGGTGTCTTTTAAGGTACAACCCAAATGGGGTGCTGTACTCTATGATGGCTGAGAAAGAAAATCAGGTACTGAATGATCTTTTCAAAGTGACAGCAGAGAAGCCACCCTGTGGAGGGGAGGGGTGGATAAAGACATGTCCCCAAAGAAGATAGCCAGTCCTTATGAAAGGCCGGAGCTTACACATAAATGGGCTACTGCTGTGGCCCGCAAATGTCTTATTTTACAGGACACAAGTTTCAGTCTCAGTGAACAATCTAGTCTGAAAGCAAGACAAATATATTTCACAACATTCCATATATCATACCACATCGCTGTATTTTGCTTAAATTACACACTTATTTTACTTTGTGCATACTTTCCTACCATACCCTTCATGTTTTCCAAATATTCATTTTCACTCATGCTACATAAATTACTTTCTCTAGTCTAACAAACTAATATTGCTTATATTTTCTTTCCTGTCTAACTTAAATTTCTCTCAATCATATTTTTCCTGTTACTCTGTAATACTGCATTTTATACATTTGATTTAAAAATATATGTGTTTCTGTACCTCAACCTATTCCCTCCCTTTTTGTCTTATGGTTCTCTTACTACATTTTACTTATTACTGTTTGAGGCACTGTACTTGATACTGTGTACTCTTTTTATTTCTAATAGTTTTTATTTTTCTGACTTACATGTATCTTACTATATACCCCACTCTCCTTTATTACTACATATTATTATTATTACTTTTTCTTACCAAACTACACTTTTCCTTTTGTATTTTTGTTTCATATCACTTTATTTCATTTCTGTATTACTTATCCAGAATTACACTGGCTTTCCCCCCCAGGTTCTATGTAAAATCAGGCTTTGCCCAACAGCTCTATCCAGAATTCTTCACCAAAGACCCAAAATGAAGAATACTCTTCAAATACAATTTCAGAAACTAAACTAGTGTTTAGAGACCTATGGTAACTTCTACAACATCATGACATGCTGAGTTGGTCAAAACATGCATCCTGATGATGTAGTAACTGACAGGTACATTAAAAAAATTGCCTGATACTAGCAAGACAATGTTGGAAATTTGCAGAATGACGAAGAGGATGAATAGGATCAACATCTGGCCCCCATGGAGAGCTATTTTCACTTGGCCTGGGCCTTGGAAGTCACCCAAGTAGAAGCCCCCTAACACCTTCAAGAACTCCCTGGGAGAGGTAATGTCTGAGCATGAACTAATACGACAGTCATGTTTATTAGGAGGAGGCTGCTGTCTTGCCACATAGTCAAATATTTTAGGGTTCAATCCAGAACAGTCTCTAGAAAATCCCCGATTCAAAGGACATGAAATCAAACTCTTCTGGGATACCACAGAAAGACTGGAGTAAGCTCTGCCCTTTCTGTTCAGACCCTTTCTGTTCAGAACTTCGCTAGGTACTAAGGAATGAGGAACCTTCCGCTTCTTTTCACTGCAAATGTATTTATCACCTGCTCCCCCTGCCCTTGTTGTTGTGTCTTTCGGCTTTTCCCGGTTAGGGGTCACCACAGCGGAACTCTAGTCTGCTAATGACTGGCAGTAGATTTTTAGGAAATGAACTTGAACAGTACTGCATTCTCCCAGTGGCAAATACCATGATGTGTGTATATATTATACTTCAGGAAGCGAGCACAAATACTGTTTTCATAAAGCAGTAACTCCAAAAAGACTACAGCTATGACTCAATATATCCCACACAGCATTCATTTCCACCAGGATACAGAATGCTACTACTAAAAGCCTTCAGTGTGTAAGCCACTCTTACACATGGACTGCATCTTTAGAGGGGTACAATACATCACATTAGCCTGATGGCAGAAAGAAAAAAATATGCATCGTCTGCTCTTTCGTCTACTCTTTAAGTGTAATTAACAATCCTCATTCCTCTATCCCTATTTCTACCTCACCACTTCTTCACCATCCTCTTGAGGGCTTCAGAGGGTTCCCTCTCTGCCAACAATTCCAGCTGTTCATTTTACAGGCCTACAATTTGAAGAAATGTTTGCAGAAATCCATGCAGTAGTTAGTGTAACATGTTGCCTGTGCCACAATGTAAAAGTAGCAGACTCCAAATCCAGCTCCAGACAAGTGACAAGTGGAGTACCTCAGGGTTCAGTCCTGGGACCGCTCTTGTTTGGTATCTACTTCTCTGAAGTACAGGCCAACACTAAGGGACTCTGACTAAGAAAGTTTACAGATGACTGCAAACTGGGAGCCATTATTGAATCCCCAAAAGATGTCGATACTCTACAAAAGGGCCTTACAGAAACAGATGCTTGGTGCCAGAGTCATGGGCTCAAGCTCAACGCCAAGAAATGTATAGTTATCCCCTTTGGAAAAAACATGTACCCGTGAATTACCACATAGGTGGCAGTACACTAAACACCGAAAGTGTGATAAGAGACTTAGGGACACAGGTGGAAAGTGGTCTCACCTTCTATAACCACATCACCACAACAGTCAGGAAATCCTTCTATGTGGCACACCTCATCACTAAGGGCTTTTCATCCAAAAAAAGGAGGTCATTGTCCCACTGTACTCATCCCTCATTAGACCCATTATAGAATACAACGCCCCGTTTGGTATGAACCTCTCACGACATCTGCAACAACTGGAAAGGCCGCAGAAATATCTCACTAAAAGAATCACAGGCCTAAAGCAGGTGTCCTACACTGACCGCCTTAAAAAACTCCAGCTATACTCTGTTGCATACTGTCTACTCAGAGGTGATCTCTGCTTAACATACAAGGCCATGTCAAACCCAGAGCTGTTGGACATGCTACACTTAAAGAAATCTCAATCCCTCAGAGCCACATGCTCCAGTGATCTAAACCCTGTCATCACAATAAACAAAACATGCTGGAGGGATAGGTTCCTGACCCAGAGACTCCCCAGACTCTGGAATAAACTGGCCATACATGTCAAGCAGAGTACCTCTTTGACTCTGCTGACGCTGCAGGCTCAAAAGGGGGTAGCGTGAGCTTTTCCAGTACAACTTTAAGGTCCCTAGCAGGGATGGGTGCTCTCCTTGGTGGCCTTAGGTTGTTTGCCCCTCTCAGGAATTGGTTGATAAGAGGGTGAGAGAAGAGAGGTGGCTCACTGTTGTAATGAGCCGAAATGGCAGAGGCATGGATCTTAATGGAGGCGAAGGATAGGCCTCTGTGGAGTAGATTTGCTAAGTAATCCAGGATTAGAGGCAGGGAGGGCAGAGTAGTATCCTCTCCTTTAGACTGAATCCAGGAGCGGTACCTTTTCCACTTATCAGCATAGAATTTCTTTGTACTGGGTCTTCTGGCTTCAAGAATGATGTCCAGCACCTGCTTGCTTAGGCTGGTTACTGGGGGAGAATTCAAGAAATAAGCCAAGCTGCAAAATTTAGGGTTTGCAGTTGCAGATGCAAGATCTGTCCCCCCTTCTGAGAGAGCAGGGTTGGGTTCTGGTGTAGGTGCCAGGGTGGCATCGTTGACAGGCTGCGCAGGAGTGGGTACCAGTGCTGGCGTGGCCAGTCTGGGGCAATCAGAATTGTCCTTGGTCTGTCCCGTCTTATCTTGAGCAATACTCTTGAGAGAAGGGGCAGAGGGGGAAAGGCACAGATTGACAGATTTACCCACTGGAAGGGTAGGGCATCCACTTTCCAGACCCTGCTGTGAGGTGTCCTGGTGCAGAATTTGCTGAGCTGATGATTGCAGGGGGAGGCAAAGAGATCTACATCTGGGGTCCCCCATTTCTGAATCAGAAGGTTGAATGTGCTGGGCTCTAATTGCCACTTGTGTGGGTCTAGGAGATTTCTGCTTAAGTCGTCTGCGAGTGAGTTTTGTTTACCTGGCAGGAATTGAGCTTGCAGATGGACCTGCATGAACGTGGCCGTGTTCCACAGGGCCATGGCTAGCCTGCAGAGTGGGTAACAGTGGGTTCCCCCATGCTTGTTGATGCACCACATAACTGTGGTGTTGTCTGTTTTTATTAGCAGGTGTCCTGGGGAGAGTAGGGAATCTGAAAGCTGTCACAGCGTGCTGCACAGCTAGCATCTCTTTTCGGTTGATGTGCAGATGAATTTGACTTGGGCTTCAGTGGCCCTGAATGCACTTGCTGTCCATGTGTGCCCCCAGGCATAGTCTGATGCATCTGTGGTTAGGGTCTGGGCAGCGTGGGGTTGAGTAAACAGCAGTCCCTTGTTGTGGTTGCATGCTGCTGTCCACCAAAGAAACTCTGTCCTTAGACAGGGTATGATCGGAATAACGGTTTCCAGGTCCTGAGAATGTTGGCACCAAAGACTTTTAAGTACCATTAAAGTTTCCTCATATGCAGTCTGGCATATGCAATTAGTAGGATGCATGAGGCCATGAACCCTACAGCCTGCAGAATTTTCCTTGCGAATAGCTGGGTTCTGGTGGCCATTTGAGTAAAATCTGTCAGATATGCTTGTTTTTTCTGGAATGAGGAATGACATATGGGATGCTGTGTCCAAGCTTGCTCCCAGGAATACAATCTTTTGACAGGGGACTAGTTTTGATTTATTTTCATTGATGGTGTACCCCAGGAAGGTTAGAAGGTTTTTTACAATTTCAGGTCCTGCAACAGCATTTCCTGACTGTCTGCCTGAATCCGGCAGTCATCCAAGTACAAGTAAATTTGAATATTTCTCTGTCTGCAGTCAGCAATGGATGGAGCCAGGCATTTTGTGAATACGCTGGGAGCAGTGGATAAGTCAAAGGGAAGAGCAGAGAACTGATAATGCATAGATCCTGTCCTGAAGCGTAGATATTTCCTGCATGACTCCCTTATAGGGATGTGCAGATAGGCTTCTTTTAAGTCTAGGGTGACTAACCACGCATCTTTGGCTAGCATGCGAAGAAGCTGCTGCAGGGCGAGCATTTTGAATTTTGGTACCACCGGGAAGGTGTTGAGAACTGAAAATTGGGCGCCAAGTGCCCTCTTTTCTGGGTACCAGGAAAAGTCTGGAATAGAATCCTTGACCTATCTTTTCTGCAGGAACAGGTTGAATTGCCCTTATAGAGAGTAGGGATTGAACTTGGTTTTGTGCCTCTGCCCACTGGTTTGGAGGGAGGTCTGGGAACCCTTTTGGGGTTGGCAGTGAGTGGAAGTAAAATTTTTACCCCTGGAGTACAATATTGAGGACCCATCAGTCTTTGGTGATGGAAATCCAGTTTTTTGCATGAAGGACAAGTTTTCCTCCTAAGGGCACAAGCATGTGGGCAGAGGTGGGGAGTGGAGTAGAGAAGTCTTTGGGAATTCTTTCTGTAAAGGGGTGGCTTAGCACTCCCTGCTTTAGAGGAGGAGGCAATCCATTGCTTAGATCTCTGCATACCATGAGACTGTAGTCTGGGGGGTTTGTTTCCCCTGAGTCTAGTCTGAGATGGCCTTGAGGGGGCTGGAAAGGACCAATGTTTTGTGGGGCAATGCCTACTGAATCTAGGAGGCTGTACTTACAAGAATTCTTTGACTGTCTGCATAGATTTAGCTTTTTCTTCCATCTTTTTAAGGAGCTCTTTTGCTTTGGTGCCAAACAGATTGTCTTTGTTCAAAGGAGCATCTAATAACTTTGATTTGACATGGTCTGGTAAGTTCTGCTCCTTAAGCCAAGCATGCCTTCTCAGTAAAGAACCAGTGACTGCTGCCCTGCAAGATGCTTCTAGGGCATCAAAGCCACACTGCAATGTATGCTTGCTGACTTGGCTTGCAGAATGTATAAGCTTTTGCAATTCTTTATTTTCTGCACAGTCTGTAAAGGTAGCTATTTTTTGCTTAAAAAATTCCATAATATGTTGTTGGTACTTCAGCATGTGAAACTGACAATTCAAAGCCCTAATGGCGAGAGTTGCAGAGGATATACTTTCTTACCCCATCTGTCCAAAACTCTGGAATCCCTGTCCGAAGGGGTGAGATTCTTAGCTGTAGTTGCTTTGATACCTTTAGGCCCCTGGGAGATGACCTCTGTGTCAGCAGTAGGATTAAGAGTCAGATACTCTGTAGTACCTGTCTGGTTTCCTAGGAGCAGGGGGTAAGGTATCAGGAGTTAAACTGGATTCCATAAAGACATCATCCACAACCTCTAGGACTGGGGGTATTGCTAAAGGCCTATGTTGTGGCAAATCTGGAAATTCTCTGAGTCTCTTTTTGGACTGACGATAGTCTTGGCCTTCCCAATGGAAATGCTCTCTTAAAGTATGTAAGGTTTCACCAAAAGAAAAGTCCTCTGGAGGACAGGCAGAGGAAATGGACTCCTCTGCATCTGAATCCTCATAAGCAGATAAGGTCATGTCTTCATAATCAGATACCTCAGAGTCATCGGACTCTTGGTCTGTTGAGGCTGCTGGGGTCTGGCCTCTTTTTCTCTTAGCAGGGGAAGGTTGACTTCCCCTAATCAGGATAATAAGGTCTTCTGTCATTTTATGCATTTGATGTTGTGGCAAGGGAGCATGTGCATTTGGTCGTCGGGTTTATAGGCGTAATGCGTACTTTTGACATTAGAAACTCGGTAGTTTTAGACAGAACTGAAGATGTGAAAGAAAGTCATCAGTTTGTGTCGAACATAGGTAGTGCAAAGAACTTCCTCAGAAGCCGGTGCCTGCTCAGCGGCTCCAGACCCATCCAAGGTAGAGACATCCGCAGGTTCCATAGTTGAAGACGAGTCTCGCGGCATACCAGACTCAGAATGGGTCTCGGTAGAAGTCTGTGAATCCACTGAAGCAGGCATCAGGGGCTACGAAAGCGCCTCAATGAGTAACTGGCGACTAGCTTAATGGAAGAGTCGTCGGCAGCTTTGGACCTGTGCGGTCTGTCTCTGTCTTTATCCTTATGATTTTTTTGAATATTGGTAGTCGGATGGATTACTGAAGCCATTTTGGAATACGGAGATCGAGAACGAAAGTATTTAGTGACAATAAGAGCCCGACGAATGGTTCGGGTGTTGAACAAGGCACAAAACCAACAGCGAGGGACGTCGTGGTCTGAGCCTAAACAGTTGATGCAGCTGTTCCCCATTCCCAAACACAAACCACAGTTTTTCAGACATCATGAAAAGAAGATCTCACAACAATAAACTGTCAGTGAAAGAGATCTGGGACTCTTCAGACAACAGATACAACTAAAGTACAGTTTTTTTGTACCCCCCTAAAAAAATGTAGATGTTGTATACACTATGCACTGCTGCAGTCATCACACTATCTGTGTTATCCTGCCGTCAGAGTCGCCCCCGAGTTCCAAAGTCTTGGTCCGTCTCGTTGTCTACATTTATGTAGGGTACAAGCGCTATGTTCATCATCATCGGCATGGCAGTCATCACATAACAGAATCCCCCAAAGCAGAGGTAGGAGGTGGTTCTATAAGGCATTAGGGGTGGCTATAAGGCCCTTAAGAACTGCAGCAGAAAAGCAGTGGCGAAGCTCAAAGAAAGGCAGAGTGTAATGGTTGGTGAAGGTAAAGTAGTTACTTCCAATTGCTCTGCTGCTTCCAAAATGTCCTTCCTTGGTAGTCTCCTCTGAGGCAGGCAAGTGGCTGTTGATGTGTATAGCAGAAAGCGTGTGCGTGGCCCATTTTCATTGAAATGGTCTGTTGTTTTGTTGACTTTTCCTGTGTTCCTGGATACATACACAAACAACAAACAATTGCTCAATTTGCTTTAGCCTCTGAGGTACTTGTTTGCAAAGGATGAGGGAAAAAATTGGGTGGATCTTGTGTGTAATTTGGAGAGACAGAGGCATGGATCTTAATAATGGAAAAGGAGGAGGCCTTGTCCAGCATCTCAGTCAAGTTATGTGTTATCTCTGAGAATATATTTGGGACAAGATGGGTTAGGGTGGTGAACCTGGTTCCAGGCAGAATCACTTCCATTTATCCGAGAATAGGCTTCCTGGTACTAGGCCATCTAATCCAGAATGACATCCATACACAGCTTTGGAGAAAGGCATTGTTTGCTTGACTAAGGAATCTGCCCAGGTTTAAGGTTCTGAGACCACGGTGCAATCTGATGTTTTGCTGAGTCAGTTGTTGTGAGATTTGAGGCAAAATCCATCCTTGTGCCATTGTGTAAGTTCTTAAGACTGGCTGTGGGTTGAGTGAAAGGCTGTCCTTGTTTGAGTGACCTGTTGAAGGCAAGGAATAAGTGATATTACTGTTTCCAAACTGTGACAGTGTTGAGCCAGACACTCTTCTTTAGGTATTTGTGTTTTTTCATTATGGATTAGTATAGTAGATGCCATGTAATGTGGTTAGCCTGCAGAATTTTTTTCTGCAGGGAGTTGAGTTTGTTGCCATATTTAATTGGATTTATTGATTGTCTTGTCTTGTCTGGTGTGTTGTGAGATAAACCATTGTGTGCTTGTGCGCAAGACAATTATAAGCACAAAGGTGTATTATATTATCTTTATTTTTCATTTTCTTTTTACAAACTCCAGATGCTTTAGAAAGATCTTTTTGCTTCTCTCTAAGGCAGTCGTCCGTCAAATATAAATTTGGGTGGCAGGCATTCTGTAAAGACCCTGCGCAGTAGATAGAGAAGCCAAAGGGCAGTGCAGAGGGTTAGTGCATTGAAAACTGCTAAGAATTTGAGGTATCTTCTGCAATTCTGTCTGATGGGACATGCAGGTATGCCTCCTTGAGGGTCAATGTTAAACATCCTGCTGCAAGGGTGCATCCAATAACTTTGCTTTAACATGAATATGGTAGGGTCTCTTCTTTTTAAAGCGTACCTTTTACTGATGGACCTGTAACACTGCTCTGAGGGGAGGACCTCTAAGGAATCAAAACCACATTGCAAAGTATGTTCCCCTTGTTGTTCTGCATGCAATAAATAAAATCCTTATATTTCCTTATAGTTAAAGATCTGAATTTAGAAGCATTTTTTTTGGACAAACTGAATAAATGTGATAAAGTTAAGATAGTTAAGCATGTGAAAGTGCTTAGTGCTCACTCTCATTGCTAAAGTTGTATTTGTGTATACCATTTTCCCCCCATCTGTTCTCTGCTATCAGGACTCTATCAGAGACTTTGGATTTTGCTGTAGAGAGGGACCCTGGGAAATAGTTTTAGTTTTTGGGGGGTCACTTTTCAGCTTTTATAAAGGAGAGTCACAGACTCTGTAATATCTGTCTCTGGCTTAACTGGAGCTGGTAGAATCATATCTAACACTGGCTTGAATAGCAGGGGTCTGTGTGTTGAGGTAAAAAAAGGAAATCTCCTTTTCTTTTCTGAATAATAATGGCCTTCTGGCCTTCATGCTCCCGCATGCGGTATGTAGGTTCCCCAAAGAGGTAGTCCTCTGGGGGCTGTGGAGGGGCTGAAGGAACTCAGCATCAGAATCCCTAAAGAATAAAAGGGGTAGTGATGGGATGAATCGACACCTGGTCGGATGAGTCATAGTTGCATCCCTGTTCAGGGCCTTTATCAGGAGAGAGGGTGGGACCCTGATCAGAGTGATTAGGTCTTCCATTTTTTTGAGCATCTGTTTCTTTAGAGGTCTGAGTAAATGCTGGTGACTGGCCTAGCAGAGGCTTGATTGTCAGTTTTGGGGCCGGATGAAATCAAACCGGCGTTTAATAGTGTGCTTGTTAAACCTAGCAAAAAACCCAACACCCAGTGCGTGGTGGGTGGGCCTAGGCATCTCAGGAGTCGGCCGACCGGCATACTTAAACTCTTTGCATCGGCACCGCAGGCGGGCAGAGAAGATAGGAGGATGATGGCGTCTGTCATCTTATATATCCCCTGGCGCACTGACATCAGGGAAGAAGTGACAGCAACCGACGCCAGACCAAGACTTTGGAACTCGGGCCGACTGCGGGACCGCCTGACGGCAGGATAACCCAAGTGTGATGACTGCAGCAGTGTAACACGATGAACATCTGCATCCCAAAAAAGTGATGTTCAGGTTTTTATTCCCTTTTCCACAAGACATACATTGCCAAGAGAAAAAGGGCAATGGAACTGACACCTGATAGAGACTTTAACACAGATTTCAAACAGACAGCAGCATAAACATTACCGCCAGACACTGTTGCTACCTGGAAACTAAATACAGGGCTACATACAGCCAATTTTATATGAATAAAGGAATTTCAAAATCTGATTCTGTGAGTTGCAGCTGTTTTTCCGTGAGGAGAGAAAGAGATCCTGGCTGTATGATGTAGAGGTTAAAGCTCTGACTGCACCTCAGATGAACTCGTGTTTTAATAGTGACATGGGTGCTGGAAGGACTAGGCAGGTGGAGGATGGGAGCTGGCAGCTGACAAATGCTCACCCATTCTGAGGGTGAAGGTGTCAGGTCAGCTTACTGCGCGAGAGAGCTTACAAAAGTACAGGTGCATTACCCACAACAAGAAGCCTGGTGTACACACACTGTGAGCAGTTCACTGCTCAGCCAGGAGATTTAGCATGTGTGGCAGTGCACATGCTCCTTCTGACAGCTGCTTGTCAAATGAAAAAGTTCACACCCTCACTCTGGATGACAGCGCCACTCTCAGCATCCAAATTTCACTTACCATAGGAACAAAGGGGCGGACAGCCTCTCACCGCTGAGACGAAAGGATGGGTCCATGGGCTGTCTTATGGTGAGGCCTGATGGCTACTGTTGGGTGTGGCAACCATAAAACAAAGGACAGAGACAGAGTTTCATCACCAAAGAAAGGAATAAGATTACTCCAGAAAAGTCACTGATATTCTGTCTGCCACAGAGCAGCGCTGCAGTCAAAAAGGAAAATAGTCTGGACAGCAGCATTTTATGGATGAATTGTTATCATGTCCTTTCTAAGATATTGAATTTACTTGTTGTGCAGTACGATACTTCTCAGTTATACGCTCAGAAAATGAAAGACGTTAATAGTAAATTACTTTCCTACTGAATGGTGTTTGTTTAAAAAACATACAAGGTTTTTACTTTTACTGTTAAGTACCCTTTTCAGCAACACTAAACAAATGCTTGCTTATTTCCATCTACCCTGGTATAGCACTAAATATATTTTATTTTCATTTGAAACATTTACAAAGCAAGATATGGCAGTAACATTCAGAAAGTTATTTCCTAATGAATACCTTCTTTACATTATTCATTTTGTGACACATTTTCATGATAGTGTACTTAAGAAATAGAGAGTCTGATGTGATTAATGGTAAGAAATCACTCTCTTATGTTTATACCACATTACTGATTCAAATACTCCAACTTGTTCTGACTGCGACAGCAAAATGAGATTAGAACTGTAAGAACTGTTTTCAGATGAACTGTGGCAATGTAATTATAAACAACTGTCACCAGGGCATAACAGACCTACACAGGCTCACTGAAGTATTGTAGTTAATGCACTATATATCTGATGGCACTGTGGAAATAAACATGCACATCTCATACAATGCTGGTGGGAGTGAGCGCAGATGTGGTCCTATATAGAATTCTTAATTAATCAGGTATAATGGCGTAGAACATTGGATATGGATATAAAATGCGTAGCACTATAAATGTTGAATGAATACTCAAAGGTGTTATGTGATAACACTGCAACAGTCTTCATTATTACCAGGCATCTCATTTTAGCTTGCTACAAATTTTCTCCATTACACAGTTTTTCATGTATGAGGTCCTACGTTCTTACATACTTTTGTGTGTGTGTGGGGGGGGGTACAGGTCCTGTTTCTCCCATTATACTTTTTTATTACTTATTCTCTTTTACCAGTTATTTTCTTTGGACTTCTACCTTAATTAAGAGTCAGTTGGTAGCTTAACTTCCAATCAAAGCAGGAAACCTCGAATGACATAAAGTTGTTCTGAAGCTGTCAAAAATTCTCTTTGACAAACAGGCAATGAGTCAACAGCTTTGGAAAGTACAGTTGTGTACACGTACCATAAATGTAGATGTTCGAGTGTACTGCAGTCATTACATTTGGGTTATCTGCTTGCAGTAGCCCTCAGTCGGCCTGATTAACAAAGTCTTGGGTCCTGCGTTGGTTGCTGTCCCGTCTTCCATGACATCAGGTCATCAGGGGTATAAAACATGCAGCCAACGCCATTACATCAGTTTTTCTTGCCCCAGATGCCAGGTGCCCCCCTAATTGGAAGCAATTAAACATAAAAGCACAAAGATATACCTCCAACAAAAAAGCAAATACACCAAAAAGGCTTTTAAGCATAGTAAAGGAAAGTAGAGGCATAGCCAAAAGAAGTTAGGGGGCTGGAGGGAGGGTAACCAGGACTACAACAGTGAATACATTCGAACATCTACATTTATGGTAAGTGTACTCAACTGTACTATGTTCTTCGTGTTTCACTGTTGCAGTCATTACATTTGGGTAGATTCCCAAAGCTATGGTTGGGAGGAGCAATTTAGATAGCATTAGGGCCAGCTATAAGGCCCTGCAAGACTGCAGTGGCAAAGCCAGCTCTGGATTTAGAGAAAATTGGCAAATGATAATGCGTGGTGAAAGTATGTACAGAACTCCAGGTAGCAGCTTCTATGATGTCCCTGGCAGGGATGCCAGTGAGAAAGGCTGTAGATGTAGATGCAGCTCTGGTGGAGTGAGGTCTGATCCCCTGGGGGGATATATTTTCCATGATGCTTATAGCAGAAATTAATACAATGGCTTATCCATTTAGAAATGGTTTGCTTTGAAATAGCCTTCCCCTCTGCCCCTGCAGCAAATGCAACCAGCAGCTGTTTAAATTTCCTTTGAGGTTTAGTCCTGCCCAAGTAGAATCTAAGTTGTCTGTGCACATCTAAGGAATGCAGTATCCGTTCCCCTTTATTCTGTGGACTGGGAAAGAAGGATGGCAAATGAATGGACTGATTAAGAGCCACACTGGATACCACCTTGGGCATGAAGGATGGATTGGTTCTGAGGGACACCCTATCCGCATGAAAGATGGTGAAAGGCTCCACTGCCATAAGGGCCTGTAATTCAGATACCCCTCTAGCTGAAGTGATTGCTAAAAGGAAAGCTGTTTTCAAAGAAAGAAATTTTACGTCTGCAGTAGCAGCTGGCTCGAAAGGGGGTAGAGTGAGTTTCTCCAAGACAAAGTTAAGGTCCCAGGCTGGGGTTGGAGCTCTCCTGGGTGGTCTCAAATTTTTGGTCCCACTGAGGAACTGCTTGAGCAGTGGATGAGAGAAGAGGGGAGGTTCTGTGTTATAATAAGCTGAAATGGCTGAGGCGTGGATTTTAATCGAGGAAAAAGACAGGCCCTTGTGAAGCATCTAAGTATTATAAAATCTGAGGTAAATTGGCCGCTGCTGTGCTCATCCCTTGAGATTGGTTCCAGGCACAGAATCTTTTCCATTTTTCAGCATAAGATTTTCTAGTACTAGGCCTCCTTGCCTCTAAAATGATGTCCATCACAGGTTTGCTGAGGGATGGTAAAGGTGAGAATAAGTAATTAGCCAGGCTGCAAGGTTCAGTGTTGGAAGCTGAAGGTGCAGAATCTGGTTCTTCTGCTGAGACAGCAGGGAAGGAGTCTGAGGCAGGTGCCATGGAGATAACCGTGACACACTGTGTAGGAGGGGGTACCTGTGTTGGCACGGCCAGTCTGGAACAATCAAAATCATCCTTGGTTTGTCCTGTTTGATTTTTACTAGTAGTTTGGAGAGCAGAGGCAGAGAGGGGAAGGCATAGATTGATAGGTTTTTCCAGCTGAAGGACAGAACATCCACTTTCCAGGCTTGTTTGTGGGGAGTCCTTGTGCAAAATTTGTCCAACTGGTAGTTCTGGGGAGAGGCAAACAGGCCTATATCTGGGCTCCCCCATTTGCTTGTCAACATGTTGAAAATCCTTGGTTCCAGTTTCCACTCGTGTGGGTCCATGAGGTTTCTGCTTAGTCCGTCTGCCAGTGTATTTAATTTTTCTGGCAGGAATTGAGCTTGTAGTTGCACTTGGTAGCTCAAGGCTGTGTTCCACAATTCCATGGCTAGTCTGCAGAGGGGGTAAGAATGTGCACCCCCTTGCTTGCTTATGTACCACATAACAGTGGTGGTGTCTGTCTTTACCATTAGTTGTCCTGGAAGAATGTGGTCCTTGAAGGCTGTCAGAGCATTCTGTACGGCTAACATTTCTTTTTGATTGATATGCAGGTGCATTTGACTTGAGTTCCATTAGCCCTGAATGCACTTCCCTGCCAGGTGAGCCCCCCATGTATAGTCTGATGCATCTGTTGTTAGGGTTTGGGTGGCAGGGGGTGGTGTGAAAGGTAGTCCCTTGTTTTGGTGGCAGGCCTCTGCCCACCAAAGGAACTCTAGGCGTGGGTAATGTATGATAGGAATCATTGTTTCTAGGTCTTGAGAACGTTGACACCATAGGCTTTGTAGATACCACTGTAGTTTCCTCATATGCATATGGAATTAGAAGAATGCAGGAGGCCATGAACCCCAAGGCTAGCAGTATTTGTCTTGCAGATAGCAGGGTTTTTGTGGCCTCTTGTTTGAAGTAGGTTGTCAAATGAATTTGCTTTTCTGGCATGAGGTAAGCCATCTGGGAAGTTGTATTCAAGCTTGCTCTCAGGAATATAATTTGTAGACAGGGTACCAGGTGTGATTTATTTTCATTTATGGTGTACCCCAGAAAAGTTAGAACCCTTTTTACAAAGGCCAGATGATTCAAAAGTATGTCCTGGCTTTCTGCCTGAATTAGACAATCGTCCAGGTATGGGTATATTTGAATATTTCTTTGCCTGCAAAAGGTAATAACTGGAGCTAGGCACTTTGTGAATACCCTGGGCGCAGTAGATAAGCTAAAGGGCAGTGCAGAGAACTGACAGTGCGTGTAGCCTGCTTTGAAGCGTAGGTATCTTCTGCAAGATTCCCTGATTAGGATGTGCAGGTATGCTTCTTTTAAATTTAGTGTTGCCAACCAGGCATCTTTGCCTAGCATAGGAAGTAACTGGTGAAGAGTCAGCACCTTGAATTTTGGAATCTCCAAAAAGGTGTTTAGCGTAGACAGGTCCAGGATAGGACGTCATGAATTGTCTTTTCTGAGTACCAGGAAAAGTCTAGAGTAGAAACCTTGTCCCTTTTCCTCTTCTGGTACCAGCTGAATAGCCCCCATGCTTAAGAGAGAAAGTACTTGTTTTTGGACCTCTGCCCACTGATTTGGGGGTAGGTACGGCCACCCACTTGGTGTTGGCAACGTGTGGAAGTGAAATCTGTATCCCTGGGACACTACATTTAAAACCCATTTGTCCTGGGTAATGAGTTCCCAATTCTTTGCATGAAGAGCAATCTTTCACCCCAAAGGGGCAGTCAGTTGATAAGTGCTTGGAAATTTTAAAAGGAAGTCATTGAGAGAGCTTACCATAGGGGGGAGTTTTATTATTCCCAGACTTGGAAGTGGAGGCCCCCAACTGCTTAGTTCTGCGAGTCCTCTGGGACTGAAACCTGGGTTTTTTGCTGTGTCTGGGTTTGGCTTGAGAAGACCTGGAAGGGGCTGGAAAGGACCAATTCTAAGAGGGCCAGTGCCTACTAAATCTAGGAGGCTGAACTTGTAAAAAATCTTTAACAGTTTGCATAGATTTAGCTTTATCTTCCATGTTTTTAAGAACTTCCTCAGCCTTGTTGCCAAACAGGTGGTCCTGATTTAAAGGAGCATCCAACAATTTAGCCTTAACATGACCAGGCAAAGATTGCTCCTTAAGCCAAGCATGCCTACTGAGCACAGACCCAGTAACAGCAGCCCTGCAAGAGGCCCCTAATGAATCAAAACCACATTGCAAAGTATGTTTTCCAACTTGTTCGGCAGAATGCATTAAATCCTGTAATTCTTTATTTTCCACACAGTCAGGAATCAACATCATTTTCTGTTTAAGAAGTCCAATAACATGTTGCTGATATTTTAACATATAAAACTGGCAGTTTAAAGCCCTAATGGCCAAGGTTGCAGAAGTGTAAACCTTCTTACCCCATCTATCCAACGCCCTGGAGTCTCTATCAGAAGGGGTAGGATTTTTAGCAGTAGAAGCCTTAATGCCCTTGTGCCCCTGTGAAATAGTCTGGATCTGCAATAGGATTTTTGAAAAGGAACTTGTGGGACTCAGGGACCCTGTAGTATCTGTCAGGTTTTCTGGGAGCAGGAGGCAGGGAATCAGGGGCCAAACTAGATTCCAAGAAAGCAACATCAACGTTGTCTAGTACAGGAGGAATAGCTAAAGGCCTATGCTGAGGTAGGAGAAGGAAATCTCTAAGCCTCTTAAAAATCAGAAAAATCCTGGCTTTCCCAGTGGAAATGCTCCCTTAGAGTATGTAAGGTTTCCCCAAAAGAAAAATCCTCAGGAGGGGAAGCAGACGGAATACAGTCCTCTGCATCAGAATCCTCATAAGAAGATAAGGGCAAATCCAGATCGTCAGAAGAGTCAGAAAAAACAGAATCCTGATCAGAAGATTCATAATTAACCTCAGTCCTAGGCCTCTTAGAAGGGGGGTTGGCTACCCCTGATTAGAGTTATTAGATCTTCAGCCATTCTTACCATTTGTTTTTCAGGCATAGAGGCCTGAGAATGTGGCCTGGGCATTGGGTTTTTAGACATGGAGCGAGACTTAGGCCTAAGTAATGAAGGATGCTTCGATTTAATATGCAAGTCCGTAGGCCTGAACACACCCTCAGAAGCCAGTGCCTGCACAGTGGCTCTGGACCCATAAAAGGTAGAGACATCCACGGGTTCCATAACTGAAGCATCTCGTGGCATACCGGACTCCGAATAGGTCTCAGTAGACGCCTGCGAACCAGAAGTAGAGGGTATCAGGGGCTGCAAAAGCACCTCACTGAGTACTGGCGAACTGGCTTAGGAGAAGCGTCGTCAGCAGTTTTGGACCTCAGCGGCCTGTCTCTGTCTTTATCTTTGTGTTTTTTCGGAATCCCGGTAGTCGGATGGCTAACCAACGACATTTCTGGATAATTAAACCAAGAACCGAAATATTTAGAGGCAAACATATACCGACGATGGATAGTGTGCTGATTAAATAAAGCACAAAACCGGCACCAAGGTATGTCATGGTCAGGGCCTAGGCAAGGAATACAGTATAAATGAAAATCTTTATGACGTATTTGCTTTCCACAAGTAATGCAATTATTAATGTTTACTGACATCGGTAAGGAGCAAGAAAAAGTTTCCCCAATGGGTACTTAAATTTAGTTGAAGACTTCGGTTCTGAAACTCGAAAACGAAAATTTCAGGAGTCGGCCAACTGGCACTTGCGAACTGCTTCTGCTTCGGGCACCGCACGGCAAGAAAGACTGATGTAATGGCATCGGCTGCATGTTTTATACCCCTGACGTCATGGAAGAAGGGACAGCAACCGACGCAGGACCCAAGACTTTGTTAATCAGGCCGACTGAGGGCAATCTACAAGCAGATAACTCCAAATGTAATGACTGCAACAGTGAAACACGAAGAACATCATCCGACATATGGGTGAGCCATGTAAAGAAGCAGACAGTAACTCTCATATACATTATGCCCCACCATAAATAAATAATAGTTTTGACTGCCTCTGCTACCAGAAATAAATGCATACATAAATGAAAGAAATACTACATTTAGGTTCAGTTCGCACTTCACAGCTCATGGTGGCAATCATAATATCAAGTGTTTTTGAGCAACTTTGACATTTAAAAAAAAAAAGTACAAGCCACAGGGAACCAACCACTTACTCCAGTTACACAGCTGTAACACTAACCAGCAGACTAACAAGCAACTCAACAAACTCCCCCACAGCTATGCATATTAAACTGCTGTGATATATGCTTTATGGCACCATCTTGTGTAATTAACTATGTTGATTTCAGTGTTACAAAGCTGCTGACTCTTTGATATCCTTGGAATGATGTTATATTATTAAAGGTTTCCTGCTTCGACTGGAAGTTAAGAAACCAAGTCAGTTATGATCACCTTGGTGTAATTTTTTCTCAGTATAAAATGGAAATAAAGTACGGCTGAGTCAACTTACATAAAAGTAGATGTTTCAGTTTCTTCAGTGTTGCAGTAGTAACCATATGGGTATCCCTTGCTATGGTAGACCTTGGCCGGCCCAAGTACCTGAGATTTAACTCCTTCCTTCTGGCATGGTGAACGATTTTCTCCTGACGTCAGAATGTCTGGGTATAGGGATCATTGGTCAGTGCCATCGTCAAAGTCTTTCTTGTCCCCAGAAAATAGGAGAAGCTCCAGGCCTAGAACACAAGGCACCAAAGTGTTTCCACTATGCAGGGGAAGCAGCATTGGGAAGGGATAGGGACGGGGATGCCCACTCCAACCTGAAGTATTACAGGGGGGACAGAGGGAATTGGGGGATACTGCAACAGTGAAGACATTCAAACATTTACATTTCTGGTAAGTTGACATAACTGTATTATGTTCATCATGTTTCACTGTTGCAGTAATAACCATGTGGGAGAATTCCCAAAGCTGAGAAGTATGGAGGTCGAAGAAATGGGAGATTTTAAGGAAAGGCTAGAATGCTCTGCAAGACTGCAGAAGCAAATCCAACTGGGTATTTGGAGAAAACAGGAAGGTTATAGTGTTTGGTGAACAAGTAGACAGAGGACCATGTGGCAGCCTCTAAGATTTCCCTGGTGGGAACCCCCAAAAGAAAGTCACTGGTGGTAGCATTAGCTCTAATGGAACAAGATCTGACATAAGGTGGAGTTTGCTTTCCATGATTGTAACAAAAAGCAATACAGTTAGAAATCCAAATAAAATGGTTTATTTGCTGATAAGGTTTTCCATCTTGTTATTACTGTAGGCTACAAAAATTTGGTTGGACTTTCCTGTCCACATACTACCTGAGTTGCCTGTGAACATCACGTAAATATTTTTCCCCTATTTTGAGAATGAGGAAAGAATGTAGGGTGATGAATGAAGACTGATTAAAGGTAAATTCAGAAACCACCTTAGGCATGACAGAGGGGTTAGTCCTGAGTGAAACAATGTCCTGGTAAAAAATGAGAAAGGGTTCAATGCACAAAAATGCCTGGAGTTCTGAAACCCATCTAGCAGATGTAATAGCCACTAAAAAGGCTGTTTTCCATGAGATAAACTGAATAACAGATGTAGGCGTAGGCTCAAAAGGGTGACAGTAAGTTTTTCCAGCAAGAAATTGAGATCCCAAGGAGGAAATGGAGCTCTTATGGGAGGCCTCAGGTGAATAACTCCCTTAAGGAATTGCTTCATAAGGGGATGAGAGAAAAGAGGTGGGTGCATAGGAAGGCAGCAGATATGGTAGAAGAATGAATTTTAATACATGAGAGACCAAATATAAATAAGTGAGCTCGGTAAGTAAGGACAGCATTCACCTCTGCTGATGTTGGGGAAAAAATTCTGTTTCTGCACCAAATATAAAACCTTTTCTATTTTGAAGAATATGATTTTTCCTGGCTTCTTTTAAAATATCTACTACATCCTTGTTCAAAGAGAGGCCTAGAGAAGTAGTTAATGGATTAGCCATGCTGTCAGTCTCAAGGTGCTAAGGTTGGGGTGTACAATGGAACATCTTTTTTGTGTCAGAAGACCCACAAGTTAAGGAAACAGTCCCGTTTTTTCCTTGCTCAGTCTATGAAAGACAGATAACCAGTGTTGCTTTGCCCCACAGGGTGTAATTAGGATTACTCGTGGACCTTCCTCCCTCCATCCCTCCCTGATTTTCAGTACTACCCTGGAGATGACATGTACAGGATTGAACACATCAAGAAACAGACCTATCCATGGAAAGGAGAAGGCATCTGTCCTCCAAGCCTTTGGATGTTTGGCCATTGTGCAAAAGTTTTGTAGCTGGTAGCTTTGCTCTGAAGCAAAACAGTCTATTTCTGGCACACCCCAAATAAGAAAGATGAGTCTGAATACTCTCTTGTTCAGGATCCAATTGTGAGGGTTTACGTCTGACACACCAAGGTGATCTGCAACAGAGTTTTTTCCCTGTTAGGTATAGGGACAGGACAAGAAGGTGCTGTGCTGTGTCCCAAAGGGACATGGTCAGGTGCCACAGAAGGTAAGAATGTGGCCCCCTGCTTATGTGCCACACCACTGTGGTGTCATCTGTCTTTATCAGCAGAGTTCCTGGTTTCCAGGTTTCCTTGAGTCTGCAGTAAGCTACTACTGGAGCCAGGCATTTGGTGAAGACCCTGGGCGCAGTAGAAAATCCAAAGGGCAGCGCAGAGAATTGAAAGTGCCTCAATCCGGGCTTGAACCTGAGGTATTTTCTACGATCCTGCCTAATGGGAATGTGTAAATATGCCTCCTTTAAATCCAAAGTTACCATCCATGCATCTTTGGACAGCATTGGAAGTAGCTGCTGTAGAGTAAGCATCTTGAATTTTGGAATCTCTAGAAAGGTGTCCAAGACCGACAGATCCAGAATGGGTCTCCATGAGTTTTGTTTCCTGGGGACTAGAAAGAGCCTTGAGTAAAAAACCTTGTCCCATCTCTGAAAGTGGAACCAGTTCTATGGCATTCATAGCCAAAAGAGCTTCCACCTGGTTTAAGGCCTCTGTCCATTGATGTTTTGGAAGGTCTGGCCATCCTGGAATTTGTAACCTCTTAAAACCACATCCAAAACCCACTTGTCTTGGGTTATTTGAGTCCAATTTTGATAAAAAAGAGAATGTTTTCCTCCGAGAGGGGCTTCCAGGCAAGAAGTTCCTGTAGCCCAACAGAGGGAGTCATTGAGTTTGTTTCCTTTGAGTCTGTGACCTGTCCTCTCCTCCCCTAGGGGTGGAAGCAGTCCACTGTCTTGGTCTATAAGAAGTTTGTGTTTGAGGCCTTCCTCTGGGGGGTCTATATCTACCCCTCTGAGGCCTGTCTGAAGTGGGAAAGGACCAATTTTTTGAAGGCCAATTCCTGCTGAATCTAGGTGGCTGTACTTGTAAGAAATCTTTAACTGTTTGCATGGATTTCGCATAATCCTCCATCTTTTTAATTACCTCTTCAGCTTTTGATCCAAACAAAACATTATGCTGAACAGGAGTATCCAATAATTTAGCCTTTACTTGTTCAGGCAAATTTTGTTCCTTTAGCCATGCATGCCTTCTAATGACTGTGCCGGAGGCAGCAGCCCTACAAGAAGCCTCCAAGGCATCAAATCCACAGTGTAAACCATGCTTCCCAACTTGTTCAGTGGCATGCAGTAAGTCATGTAATTCCTTATCATCTGCTCAGGCAGAAATGGAAGTAAGCTTTTGTTTTAAAACAGACAAGAGATATTGCTGGTATTTCAGTATATGAAACTGACAGTTTAAAGCCCTAATGGACAAAGTAGCAGAAGTGTACACTTTTTTGCCCCATCTTTCTAAGGATCGAGAATCCTTTTCAGTAGGAATGGGACTTTTGGCAGAAGCGGCCTTAACTCCCTTAGGACCCTGAGAAATGGTTTCAGGGTCAGCAGAAGGGTTCTTGTATAAAAACTGGTGGGAATCAGGAACCCTGTAATATCTATCAGGCTTAACAGGAGCAGGAGGAAAAGAGTCAGGGGTTAAGTTAGCCTCCGAAAAGGCATCATCCACAATATCCAAAACAAGAGGAATAGCCAGGGGTCTATGTTGGGGAAGAAGAAAAAAATCCCTCAGTCTTTTCTTAGATTCTGAATACTCCTGTTCTTCCCAGTGGAAATGTTCCCTCATTTCATGCAATGTTTCCCCAAAAGAGAAATCTTCAGGGGGAGAAGCTGAAGGAATGGATTCCTCAGCATCAGAATCCTCATAAGGATGGAAAGAATATTCCTGGCCAGAAGAAGAAACTGAAGAAACAGAAGCCTGATCAGAGGAATCATAATAAACATCCTGCCTTGGCCTTTTATCTGGAGGGGGATGTGAACCCCTAATCATAGTAAGTAAATCCTCCGCCATCTTGAGTAACTGTTTCTGTGACTTGGGAGCCGGTTCAGAAGAGGCCTGTGTTGCAGTCTTTGACTTAGAAGGAGTCTTTGCCTTTGTCTTTGTCTTTGCCTTTATTAGAAGCTGAGTAGGCCTGAAAACCCCTTCAGAAGCCGGTACCTGCACAGCGGCTCTGGACCCATCCGAAGGAGCATTGTCCGAAGGTCCTGCAATAGAAATATTTAAAGGCCTGGTTGGCTCCTCATGAGAGTCCGTTTCGGCCATCGGTTCTGAAATGGCCGACGACAGGGGCTGCAAAAGTGCCTCACTGACGACGGCCGAACCTGAAGCTGGCTCCACTTGTGCACTATCATCGGATTTGGACCTCGGAGGCCTGTCTTTATCCTTGCAACGTTTGTGAACTCCGGTAGCCGGAACCGTATCCAACGACATTTTATAGTTAAAGCTCCTACCGAAGTAATGAAAAGCAAAATCGTACCTTCGCTTAATTGTACGTTGATTGAATCTAGCACAAAACCGACAACTAGCTACGTCGTGGTCAGGGCCTAAGTAAGGAATACAGTAAGAATGAAAATCCTTATGAGGTATTTGCTTCCCACATGAAATACAGTTATTAACTTTTTCTGACATCGGAGTGGAGCAAGAAAAAAGTTTCCCCAACGGGGTACTTAGCTTTGAGTGGAGAAGAAAATCTTCGGACCGAAGTTTTATCAGAAAAAATCGTCAGGAGTCAGCCGACCGGCACTTGCGAACTGCTATCACCGCACGGCAAGAAAGACTGGAGAAGATGGCTTCGGCTGTCAGCTTTGTACTCCTGGCTCTCTGACATCAGGGAGCATGGTTGAACAGCCGACGCCGGACCCAGACTTTGGGATTCTGGTCGACCGAGGACTGCCTGCCAGCAGGGGAGAACCCTACAGTCATGACTGCAACAGTGAAACACGATGAACATCAACTGGTTAACATAAGCCAACTCATCTTCATCTGAATTCTAAGAATGTGAGTATTCTGGGGTTGGGGGGGGGGTTCTTTCTTTCTTTAGATTCTATAGTGGCAGGAGGTCTGGTAGGATTGTGCTGCCTGGAAACCACAATGTGGAACAAATCCTAAGCCTGTCTAAGCAGATTATGCTGGTAGGCCTGTGTGGGTTAGGAGACTGAAGGGCTGAGGCATGGAAAAAAGAATAATTTTAGCTTTGGCCTTCAACTTGGTCTTGGGAGTGGTATGAGAGGTACTGACACCAGGCAGCGGACTGCACACTGTCAACTAAAGACCCCCTGGAGGTTCTCAGGATGCTGCTGTTCTTATCTGAAACTCTTAACACAGGAGTCAGAAGCTTTGGTCTGCAAAGCAGTCTTGAACCCAACCGACAACCATTGTCTTTCGACTTGTGTGGATGTAGAAGGTGTCAGGAGGCATGCTGGATTCCAAATGGCACTCAACAGCGGCCTCCAACATTTTCGTAGTCGTCAGAAGGGACTGCAAAAGCTTCTCCTGTCCTTCAACAATCAAAAGTCTGTGTGGACTGACTAAAGGCAAAACTGTGTCATCTGCCACCCTGTGAGGCTTTGGATACTCCTCCCTAAGTTTTCTAGTGGGAATCCCTGACACCCTTCTTCTTTCTCTAAGTATTGAGTAAGGTACTTGACCCTATGATGAACTGTGTGCATATTGAAATGGGCACAATTGGGACAATTAGTAACATCATGCTCCAGACCTAAGCAGAAAAGACAAAGGGAGTGAAAGTCCTGATATGGAATCTACTTTCCATAATCAAGATAGATACAAATTTTAGAACTCCTTTAAACACACACAATCAAAACAGAAAAATGAAGTTTTCCCCAACGGAGCACTCTGGTCTTCAGACTGACCTACACAGTTTACAATTAGGAGGCTTTGGGCTCTGACAGCAAGAAAGAACAGTAAGAGGTGCTAGAAGATGACCCTTATGCCCAGACATCCTGATGTCAGGTACACGGCATCTGCCAGGCCAGAAGGACGGAGTTAATTTCTGGTACACGGGTCAGTCAAGGGCTACTACAGCAAAGAATGCCCGCGTGGTTATTGCTGCAAAAGTGAAACATGATGAACACCACATATTTTTCATTGAACCGGATTATGAAGGAGGCCCATAATGCATGAATGTCTAGAAAGCTTGGGGAATCTGGGGAACAACTCTCAACCCATACCAGGGGCACTCTGTATGGGTAAAAAAAAAAAGTCTGTCCACATATGGGAGTATGATATTTTAAAGAACAGACATAAAACAAGGTACAAAGCAACGTACTGAAACATGCCACTAACTTCAGAGTTCCCTCCCCCTTCAATTAATCTCTTATGAGCGCAGGATTAAAGTGCAGGTTGCATCTTAACATGCAAACATCAACAGCATTTCTATGCTACTCTACAACTGTTGACCAACACAAGAAGTTTAATTTACTGCAGAGGTCAGCAGCTGTTTACTGTCTGACAGCATGTGACTAATGATTTGCTCAGAATTAGACTAGACTTATGTGGATACTGTGGGGATCAAATGTAGCTTCTCAGGATGCAATCCATTTACAGATCATTCATTAACCACTGTTCCACAAATGACAGCCTAAAATTAAGGCTAACTGGTGCTGTAATTTTACATCCCAATTTTCATTTTTGTAATGATTCAACTCATCAACACATCTGACTTATTTCTTCATAGATCAACATTAGCTTGTATATTTCTAGATGTGCCAGAGTCTGTCTGGTTTACATAAATGAAAACTAGCATGCAGGTAGTACAGAATACAATGTGTTTTATTTTTATAAAGCAGGTGCAAATGGAGTGCTGCCTGGAAAAGCTGGAATGCAGGACTGAAATATCAAATATATCCTCCTCTGATGATAACTGCCCTACTTTTTGGTGACTTCTCTTCTCATGACCTCCAAAACTGCAGGCATTCCTGTGCTTAAAAATTAAATTCCCTTTGGCAATGGAATAATACTTGTGCAGACACACACACACTAAAACAGCTCCTGGTAGTCCTTTTTCAGTTTGTATAAAGAAAAAAAAAATCATCTGTTAATACAAAGATCCTTAGGCTTATTTCACTTTAAAGAACTATATACAAGTGATGTAGTAACTGCTATTCTTCTGTGACAGCTGGGGAGTGTACCATTGCTGACAGCACAATAAATCTCAGCAGGGCCTTGCTTCAGCTATGCTACCCACAAACTCGTCTGGCATGTGAGACTGTAGTCAGCTGTAACAATCAAGCTCAATGGGCCTAGCTAGCACACTCGTTTCAACTATGGGACACATCATGCCGTCACCATCAGCACCGGTAACTTAAAAACTGTTTACATTATGTTTCCACAATTCCAAGAGTGAAATGAGGTAAACCACTGGCTTCCTATTGTAATTTTGAGACAAGGAACTGCAAGACCCAGAATTACAGAAAAAGTGTAAACGTGCAGGAGAACTGCAAATGTCAAACATCACTATTCTCAACTTAAAGATGTTTTCTGCAAGGGGGGCTTACCCCTCCCTGAACGTATATACAGCAATTCCAAGACTGTCATACCTCAGAGAAAATGGAATAGTACAAGAAACAAGTCTTGGACTTAGTATATACAAGTCTACATTTCCATTCATTCAATCTCTCTGTTCCATGGTCACAATTATGAGTCTTGTGGTAGGTATCTAAACCATTATACATTAAACAATAAACAGGCAATTAAATTCCAGCAACAGAGTGTGAATATCCAAAATGTGCTCTGCCCCTCTCATGACCACACCATCCTGCCTCTGCCACAGCATAATAAACGTTGCTGTTAAAATACAGTAGTGTGGGCTTATTCATATTCATATACTATCCTGCCTCGCTATAACATAATATATACCACTGTTAAAAAATCATTTATGCTTTATTATATTTTTTTTCTGACAATATGCATAACAAACACAAGCATGGATTTTCCATACAATTATGAGAATAACTCATAACAATGTTTAACTACTACGAGGGATATTTACAAAGGGCTGGTAGATGAAAGAAAATACAAACACATACTAAGTAAATGCAAAATTAAGTTCTGCTCTGCCAATGGATACCTTGAACAGTTCAGATAAGATGTAGATAAGCAAATGGTGTCTGTTTGTCCAGTTCACATTTCATGACACAAGTAACAATATAGTCTGCATCTATGCTGCAGAAAATTATATGGACTCCAACTATGGATTACCTGCATCTAGATCTGCCCGGAAAGGCGATGAGCCTATAAACATAACATGGCTTGACAACAACATCAGCGTATCTGTTGAGAAAACTTCAGATTACCAAATAATATTACACTGTCAACCTTCTGCATACAGCAGCAGCAGCAGTGTACTGGCCACACAAGCACTACAGAACAACCACCATTAGTTCTCCCTACCACAACTTGATGTCAAATGTTCTGCCAGTGCAAGGTAACAGAGAACCATACCCTTTCATTATAACATATGCAAAGCAAACATATTCTGCAACAACGGCCGGTGAGTCAAAAATATATATGAAATGTTCAAGTCCATGACTGCAGAAAAGAATGGGGATCAGTGTACCTCAAAGACCCAGTGCCATAAAAGGTATGTCTAAAGTGCATACAGTTGTATCCCTTCCGTGTACAATTATGGAAACAAGTCATTTGGCTACTTCTATATGCTGTGCATTCACATATTGCACAAGTCTGTGCTGAGCTCCACTGACACACTGGAAAGGATCCAACATTCTGAATACACTGTGTTCCCCCACAATATAATATATGACATATTCCGTCTAATGACATTCACAAGCTCTGTCCCACCACTGAGCACTATAACAAGCACTGGACACCAGTAGCGTGCTACATGTCTCCTGTGTTCCGAATTCTCTGTTTTGCCATTGCCCCCTGTGTTGTGCATTTCTGTCTCCCATGGCAGGGATAGGATGATTATTATAATTTGTGGCTCTCAAGCTACTATGAGGTTTCACCTGTAGTCCACTGACAAGAAAAGACTGCATTCCACTGCACTATATACTGTAAGCGTTTACTCAGTCTTAATGCCTTTGCATTCTGTACTGGAGAGGATGTTCTCAGCAACCGACTATACTGCTAGCATGTACTGGTATTTACAAAGATAAATGCACAGCTTTTGTAAACAGGCCTAGATAAGGTATTCAAAGATGCAACCTGAGACTGCCACCCAATTAATCAATCAACTAATTAATTAATTAACAATCAAATTCATAGGTAAGTGAAAGGCTCTGCTGACTGAACTGAAGGCTGTATACTCAAACTCTTAAACTAGCCAAGCATTAGTTTTATCAGAAACACAAAGTATGACATAAAGATAATTATCTGAGGTGGCAGTGACAAAGTACAGTTGTGTACACTTACCATAAATGTAGATGTGCGAGTGTATTCACTGTTGCAGTCATTACATTTGGGTAATCCTGCTGGCAGGTTGCCCTCAGTCGGCCTGAATTCCAAAGTCCTGGGTCCTGCATCAGCTGCTGTCGCCCCTTCCCTAATGTCAGATCGTCAGGGGTATAAGAGAAGCGGCCAATGCCATTTTCTTTAGTTTTTCTTGCCCCAGATGTCACGTGCCCCCTAAAAGGGTAGCCAAAATTTATATATATACAAAACATGCACCAATATAAACTTTATCTTCAACTACAAGCAAATTCACCACATAGGTTGTATAAATCAGAGAAGGAAAGATAGGTTCCATCCGAAGAAAGGGGGAAGGTGGGTGGGGAACCTGGACTGCAACAGTGAATATACTCCAACATCTACATTTATGGTAAGTGTACACAACTGTACTATGTTCTTCGTGTTTCACTGCTGCAGTCATTACATCTGGGTGGAGTCCCAAAGCTATGGGCGGGAGGCTGGAGCTAAAAAGCATTAGGAGCAGCTATGAGGCCCTGCAGAACTGCAGTGGCAAAGCCTGCCCTGGATTTAGAGTAGAGTGGCAGATGATAGTGCTTTGTAAACCTGTGCACTGAGCTCCAAGTAGCAGCCTCTAAAATGTCCTTGGTTGGTACTCCCCTGAAAAAGGCTGCTGAAGTGGCTGCAACTCTGATTTAATGTGGCCTAATGCCCTTAGGCACTGGCTTGACATGGTGTACGTAACAGAAACTAATGCAGTGGCCTATCCACTTTGAAATAGTCTGCTTTGAGATAGCCTTTCCTTGTGATCCTGCAGCATATGCCACTAGTAATTGCTCTGTCTTTCTGAAAACTTTGGTTTTGTCCACGTAGAATCTAAGTTGTCTGTGTACATCCAAAGAATGCAGAATTCTCTCCCCCTTGTTCTGTAGATTTGGATAAAATGTTGGCAGATGAATAGCTTGGTTAAGAGCCACACTGGACACCACCTTAGGCATAAATGTTGGATTTGTCCTCAGACAGACTCTGTCTGGATAAAAAATGATAAAAGGTTCCACAGCCATGAGTGCCTGTAGCTCTGAAACTTGTCTTGCAGAAGTTATTGCTAGGAGCAGAGCTGTTTTCCAAGATAAAAACTTTATATCCTCAGTAGCAGCTGGCTCAAAAGGAGGCAGGGTGAGTTTTTCCAAGACATAGTTGAGGTCCCATGCAGGCATTGGTGATCTCCTTGGAGGTCTTAAATTTTTGGTTCCTCTGAGGTACTGCTTTAATAAGGGGTGAGAAAAGATTGGTGGCTCTGTATTGTAATGAGCTGAAATGGCAGAGGCATGAATTTTAATAGATGAAAAAGACAGGGCTTTGTCCAGCATCTCAGTTAAGTATTGCAAAATCTGGGGAATATCTGGTACAGCTGTATCAGTTCCTTGTGCCTGGTTCCAAGCACAGAATCTCTTCCATTTTCCAGCATAAGATTTTCTAGTACTACGCCTTCTGCCTTCCAAAATGACATCCATCACAGCTTTACTGAGAGGTGTGTTTTGTATGACTACATTATCCGCCATGCTGCCAGGTTTAAAGTCCTGAGTTGGCTGTGGAGGATCCGATTGTATTGCTGGGACAGTAGATGAGGTATTTGAGGTAAGGGCCAAGCTGGGCATTGAGACAAGTTCCTTAGGATTGGAAACCAGTGCTGGCGGGGCCAGTCTGGGGCAATCAGTATCATTTTTGGCTTCTCCTGCCTGACCTTTAGGGGAGGACAGGCAGTGGGGGAAAGGCATATACTGATAGGTTTTTCCAGCTGAAAGATAGGGTGTTCACTTTCCATGCTTGTCTGTGATAAGTCCTTGTGCAGAATCTTTTCAGTTGGTAGTTGTGAGGAGAGGCAAATAGATCTATGTCCGGGCATCCCCATTTCCTTGTTATCATGCTTAAGACTTGTGGATCCAGCTGCCACTCATGGGGATCCATGAGGTTCCTGCTTAGTTCATCTGCCAGAGTATTTTCCCTTCCTGGCAGGAATTGTGCCTGCAGATGTACTTGGTAAGTTAATGCTGTGTCCCACAAAGTCATGGCTAGTTTGCAAAGGGGGTAAGAATGTGTGCCCCCCTGCTTGTTTATATACCACATGACCGTGGTGTTGTCTGTCTTTATCAGTAGTTGTCCTGGATAAAGTAGGTCCTTGAAGGCTGTCAGGGCATTCTGAACAGCTAGCATCTCTTTTTGATTGATATGTAGATGCATTTGGGTTGAGGACCATGTGCCCTGAATGCATCTTCCTGCCATGTGGGCCTCCCCAAGCATAATCTGATGCATCCGTTGTTAGTGTCTGCCTGGCTGGGGGTAATGTGAATGGCTGTCCCTTGTTCTGGTGACAAGCCTTTGCCCACCATCAAAACTCCTGTTGTAGGCAGGGAATGAGAGTAATCATTATTTCCAGGCTGTGGCAATGTTGAGTCCAAACACTTTTTAGGTACCACTGAAGTTTCCTCATATGCAGTCTTGCATATGGAATTAGTATGATGCAGGATGTCATGAATCCCAAAGCCTGCAGAATTTTTCTTGCAGATTACTGGGCCTTTGTTGCCAACCTTTTGAAATAGTTAGTCAGTTGCCTTTGTTGGTCTGGCATGAGATAAGCCATCTGGGCAGTTGTACTTAATCTTGCACCCAGGAATATTATCTCTTGAGAGGGTACTAGTTTTGATTTCTTTTCATTAACTGTGTACCCTAGGCATGTTAGAAGTCTTTTCACAAACGCCAGATGCCACAGAAGAATGTCCTTGTTCTCTGCTTGAATTAGACAGTCATCCAAGTAAGAATATATTTGTATTCCTCTTTGTCTGCAGAATGCAATTACTGGTGCCAGGCACTTTCTAAAGACCCTGGGCGCAGTAGATAAGCCAAAGGGCAGTGCAGCGAATTGGTAATGCATTGAGCCAGCTTTGAATCTGAGGTATCTTCGGCATAACTGTCTGATTGGGACATGCAGGTATGCCACTTTTAGGTCTAGAGTCACAAGCCAAGCGTTCTTGACCAACATGGGCAGAAGCTGCTGCAAAGTCAACATTTTGAATTTTGGTATATCCAGGAATGTGTTCAGAATAGATAGGTCCAGTATTGGTCTCCAGGCCTTGTCCTTTCTTGGTACCAAGAACAGTCTTGAGTAAAATCCTTGTCCCTGCTCTTGCTCTGGTACTTGTTGAATGGCCCCCATGTCCATGAGGGATGAGACTTGTTTTTGTGCCTCTGCCCATTGATTTTCTGGCAGATCTGGCCAGCCGTTTGCCTTTGGCAGGGTATGGAAATGGAACTTGTAGCCTTGTGACAAGATATTTAGAACCCACTTCTCCTGGGCTATAATGTGCCAATTTTGAGGAAAAAAGTGCTAATGTTCCCCCTAAGGGTGCTGCCAGGAGATAAGTGCTTGGTGCAGGCAGGGGGAAGTCATTGGGACTGTTTCTGGTATGGTTGTGATTTGTCTTCTCCAACTTTGGAGGTAGAAGCACCCCATTGCTTTGACCAGTATGAACCTTGCGCCTGGGATCTGCCTCTAGGGCGTCTGGATCTGCCCCTTTGAGGTCTGTCTGACACAGGAAAGGACCAATTCTTTGTAGGCCAGTGTCTACTAAACCTAGGTGGCTGTACTTGTAAAAATAATTTTGACAGTTTGCATAGATTTAGCTTTGTCCTATATTTTCTTTAACACCTCTTCTGCCTTAACACCAAAGAAAGTATCATGCTGTAAAGGTGCATCTAATAATTTAACTTTGACATGATCAGGCAGATTTTGTTCCTTTAACCAAGCATGCCTCCTAATTACAGGACCCGTAATTGCGGCCCTGCAGGAGGCCTCCAAAAAATCAAAACCACATTGCAACGTATGCTTTCCAACTTGTTCAGCTGCATGCAATAAATCCTGCATTTCCTTGTTTTCTGCACATTCAGAGTTTAATAACATTTTCTGTTTAAGCAATGCCATGACATGTGGCTGATATTTGTGCATATGAAACTGACAGTTTAGGCCCTTATAGCCAAGGTAGCAGATGTGTAAACCTTTTTTCCCCATCTATCTAGTGCCCCAGAATCTCTGTCAGAGGGGGTAGGGTTTTTGCAGCGGAAGCCTTAACTCCTTTGGGACCTTGTGAAATAGTTTCTGGGTCTGCAGCAGGGTTTTTAAAAAGGAATTTATGAGAGTCAGGAACCCTGTAATATCTGTCAGGCTTAACAGGAGCTGGAGGCAAGGAGTCAGGGGTAAGACTAGACTCCAAAAACACATCATCTACAATGTCTAACACAGGTGGAATGGCTAGTGGCCTGTGTTGAGGTAATAAAAGGAAATCCCTGAGCCTCTTTTTAGATTCTGAAAAATCTTGGCTCTCCCAGTGGAAATGCTCCCTCATGGTATGCAAGGTTTCCCCAAAAAAATACTCCTCTGGAGGGGAAGCTGAAGGTATAGATTCTTCAGCATCAGAATCCTCACAGGGGGGAAGAGAATATTCCTGATCAGAAGAGGAATCAGAAGAAATAAAACCTGATCTGAAGATTCATAGTCAGTCTCTTGCCTAGGCCTTTTATCAGGAAGGGGATGGGAACCCCTGATCAAGGTAATCAAGTCTTCGGCCATTTTGAGCATCTGTTTTTTGGGCATAGAGGCCTGTCCACGGGGCTCTTGAGTTTGTTTCTTTGCTTTAGAAGGTGCTTTAGTCTTTGCTTTTGAAACTGAAGTTGGTTTAATGTAAAGATGTTTAGGTCTGAATACACCCTCAGAAGTCGGTGCCTGCTCAGCGGCTCCGGACCCATCTGAAGGAATAGTATCTGAGGCTCCAATGCCTTGAGTTTCCAGCGGCATGGCCAACTCCACGTGTGAGTCGGTAGCGGCCTGCGACTCTAAAGTAGCGGGTGTCAGGGGCTGCGAAAGCGCCTCACTGAGAACCGGCGACTGGCTTAGAAGAAGCTTCGTCGTCGGTTTTGGGCCTCGGTTGTCTATCTCTCTCCTTTTCTTTGCATTTTTTGTGAACTCCGGTAGTCAGATGGCTATCCGACGACATTTCTGGATAATTAAACCGGCGTCCAAAATAGTTTAAAGCAAAAGATCAGGGCCTAGGCAAGGAAAACAGTAAGAATGAAAGTCCTTATGAGGTATTTGCTTTCCACAAGAGATACAATTATTTACTTTTTCTGACATCGGTCTGGAGCAAGAAAAAAGTTTCCCCAACGGGTTACTTAGCTTTATTGAAGACTTCGGATCTGAAACTCGAACACGAAAATCTCAGGAGTCGGCCGATCGGCACTTGCGAACTGCTTCTGCTTCGGGCACCGCACAGCAAGAAAGACTAAAGAAAATGGTGTCGGCCGCTTCTCTTATACCCCTGACGACCTGACGTCAGGGAAGGGGCGACAACAGCCAACGCAGGACCCAGGACTTTGGAATTCAGGCCGACTGAGGGCAACCTGCCAGCAGGATTACCCAAATGTAATGACTGTAACAGTGAAACATGAAGAACATCAGTATGACATTAAGCAACTCATCAGCTGATAAGAAATGAATAAGACTTGAAGGGAAAAGCAGAAAATAGGGAAAGGAACTGACTTCGACCTAAAACCACACCAGTGACAAAAGACAGATGGCAAATATCAGAAAGCAATGTATAGTAACAAGGTCTGCATTCCTGGCAACAGGAACACCTAAAGGCCAGTGTGACAGTAGATCTGGAAAAACTACAGAAAAAAAGAAGCAGACATGATGCCAGTGGTTACCTGCCTAAATGGATAGTCTCTTTCCTTGTAAAATTCTTTTCTAATATTATACAAGTATTTAACTAAATTTCAGGAAAAATATACACCAGAAGGTGTGGTTTTCAAGACAATCCTCATCAGTGTTATTCTCCAGTGTCAATTATGTTCTGTTAATATCTTACCCTCAATTTCACCCCTCCACACAAAATAAGATTAATGCAGTCAACACAAACATGCTTCCATGTGGCTCCTCAAATTCAGATGTTTACCTCTGTCCAGCCTTATTTCAGTTTGCCTGCTACAAGCCCCTAGGATACAACGGGATGGCTTCCAGACAGTGCAAACAAATCACACTACCTTCAAGAAAGGAAGGACAGCTCTTAATGTTCGATAAAGTAACAACAGGATCTCACATGGTATTTGACAGAACTAGGAAGGGAATATAAACAGCATTATGTACTATCTTGTACATATTACTAAGCAAATTTATGTTAAAAGAAGTCAGAGCTTGGAAAACAGAATATTGTCAAAAGTTTATACAGTAAGAAAAAAGACACAAAAATAAATGTAATGAGCATTTGAAAAGAAAGAACAAAACTGAGATTTGGACAACAGGTGACAAAAAGAGATTATGTAATAACACTGGATGATGCTAAACAAACTTCTGGGTTATTGAACTCAGATCAACTTGTATATAAATGTTTCACATTAGAGTTCAAAGAGGATATGCAGAGATGGGTAGTAATTTTCTTAAAACACAAACAGCAGATTTTATAACCAAGGCCAGAAGAGACCTGGCAGACTGTAAAAGAGTAATAAGTACCGCATATAAGACAAAATTAGATTTGGGAAGAAAATTCAGAATAAAGGTAAACAAAGCTTGGAGTGAGCAATTAAATAAAGATATTACAGACTATTAGAGGAGGGAAATATGTGTTAACCCAAGATATGCAACTACACTGAGAAAATGTTAAAGTTTGTATGGACATGTTTGTACAAATAATTCTACACCGGTATGGAATTCAAAAAATGTTCCTGTAAATAAGAGTGATATGTTGGAAATGTGATGGCTCAGAAACAGGTTTTTGGGAGTATACATTTTGGGAATAAACAGAGTTGCTTCAGTACAAAAATGTTAATTCTTACATGTGGAAGAGAATTTAGGCTCAATATAGAGATACTTCTGTTGAATTGATATAAAGTAACATATAGCAAAGAGGTGAAATTGTTGTTATATTTAGTGTTGACAGTACTTAAGAAACCTTTAACTAGGACATGTAAAATTAAAAACAACAACAAAAAAAAAACAAATAAGACATTCAAAAAGATGATTACTGAAATTAAAAATATGGAACTGAAAACTGTTAAGGCTCTTCCTGCTCCATTCGCCCACGCTCTGCTTGAGCTCTCTTTGCTCCCCTACCCTACTCTGAAATCCCACTTACCCCCACTACACCTAACCTTACAGTCCATTTCTCCATCCACTCACTGTACTCCATCCAATAACAGCATTGTCTCTTCCCACCTAACTGTGCTACTCTCTCCTCTTTAATTTATATCTTACCTCTATAACCTCCTTACAATTTCCTTTCTCCTCTAACGCCACTCTTTTCTAGGCTATCACCTATCTTATAGGTTCATAGGTGTGTACTAGGCTAATGGCCCTGGAGCCTTTACAAGCCTAGCCCATGGAAGTGCCCTGGCATCATGGCGCCCGATGTTAGTTCCCAGTGCCTCTATCAAGTAGAGCCACTGGAGTGATCCATGGGGTGGACTTTCTATTTCCCATTCACTCATCAAGATTTCTCTTGAAGAGGGCCAGTGAGGTGCTCTGCTTGACATGTGTGGGAAGTCTATTCCAGAGCATGGGCAGTCTCGGGGTTATGAACGTGTCCCTCCAGCACGTTCTGTTGATTGTGGTAATGAAGTTGAGGTCTCTGGAGCGTGTGGTGTGGAGGGATTGGGATTTCTTTAGATGTAGCATTTCTAACAGAGCTGGGTCAGAAATGGCTTTGTAAGTCAAGCAGAGATCGCCTCTTAGTAGACGATATGAGACAGAGAATAGCTGGAATTTTTTTGAGTCTGTCCGTGTAGGACATATGTTTAAGGCCTAGGATCCTCTTCGTGAGGTACTTTTGTGGCCTTTCCGGCTGTTGCATGTGTCTAGTGAGGTACATGCCAAATGGGGCATAATACTCGATGACTGGCCTAATGAGGGAAGAGTAGAGAGAGATGATGACCTCTTTCTTGCTGGATGCAAAACTCTTGGTAATAAGATGTGCCACATAGAAGGACTTTCTGACCACAGTTGCTGTCAACTTGTGTCACCAGATCTCTTATAACGCCTTCAGTGTTCAGTGGGCTTCCCTCGATGTGGTAATCAGTGGGAACTGAGTTTTTCCCAAAGGGGATGACGACGCATTTTTTGGCATTAAGCTTAAGGCCATGGTTTCAACACCAGTCATTGGTCTCAGTGAGGCCTTTCTGTAAGATATCTACATCACTTTGGGAGTTAATAATGGCTCCCAGCTTGCATTCGGCTGCGAACTTGGTCAGCCACAGTCCCTCCGTGTTGGCCTAGACTACTAAGAAGTGGATGCCAAACAGGAGAGGACCCAGGACCAATCCCTGTGGGACTCCACTCGTGACTGGTCAGCAGTCTGACTTGGAGTCCACTACTTTCACACGGTGGGGTATATCTGTGAGCCAATTTGCAACCCACCTAGTGATATAGGGGTTGATGATCTTACACACTATTCTACAACACACAGACTCCCTACCACTACTTCTCTATGCCTTACCACAATCACAGAAATGAACTATCTCACTATTTCAATTTCCATACACCATTTCTACTTCTGTACCTATTTAGTACTTCTGATCTATCGATACTTTTCCCTTTACTCTTCACTACAACTTCCTTTACTCATTTCCTTTTTCCTTCAGTTTCTCAAACCTTCCAGTCCTAACTCTACCACGTTTCTCCTTACCCTGCCTGCTTTTATACTTTTCACATTATCTTGTCTTTTATCATACTTAGTACCAATTCCATCTGCACTCTTCCATACTATAGGTACTGCCTCTTCCTCCAACTTCACAAATTACTACTCCCTACCCATCACTCTTCATTTATTTCACATGGACCACAGTTTCTTGTTCAAACATAAACTTTACTGTAGATCAGAGTGCAAGTGAAGTGAGCTGTATCTTTAAGAAACATGTCAAGGCTGTATGTGCATGGACAAGTTCCAGACACATGCAATCCCTAGTGCCATTTTGTAACAGCAGCCACAGTGAGAGCATACATGATCGCAGTTGTAAAGTTTGTATATAAGTTACTTAAGTTAAAGTCAGTAACCTTCTAAAGTGATGTGTTTGTATAAAATAAAGCTGCTTGAACAGAACCCATGAAGACTCTTCTATTGTGTCCAGAAAAGGAGAGTGACATGCTGTCAGAACCGGGATCGAAGAGAATAAAATCCAGAGTCATGTGGTGCAGAGACAACAGTGAAGGTAAAACTAAGAGAAATGAGTACAAAAAGAGCCAGAAAAGAATCAAAGGTAATGAGAGGTAGCACAAACTGTTTACTTGATACAAAAGACAAAAAGGGGCATTACAAGGGCACAAACTGCATTATTAAGCAAGCAGAAAGCATGAAAAGTCTGTTAACTGAAAGAAATTTTAAAAGAAAGGTATTTGTTGAAACGATTAACAGAAAAGCAAAATAAGCAATTTTAAAGCAAAACGAGTGTGTTTCAAGTAAAACTTGGCATGTTTAGAATAAAACGAGCACAAGAAAAGCACACTGGGCATGAAAAGGGCTTAAACGAGCAAAACAAATATAACAAGGACAAAAAGGGCACATTAAGCAAAAGTAAAGCAAGGCGACTGCATGTGTTTTGGCATAACTATGACTTCGTATTGTATCAAGGGCATAACTAAAGATATTTGAACTATCTCAAAGTGTGTAAAAGTGTGGGCTTATTATTGTGCAGGTATTCTGAAGAGTTCATTGTGTGTAAAGTGCAACTATTTTGCAAAATACAGTCAAAGTACAGCCATTTCGAAAAGTTTCTTATTCTGGGTGTGTCTATTCGCAAAGTGCTGCCATTACAGAGTGTTTTTGCACTGTAAAGAATTGCCTAGCCAGGTACCACCATTTTCAGGACATTTCAGTTATGTATGCAGTTATTCACAAAGTGGAATTACTTTGAAATGTTACCGAGTTTAGGGAAAGAGATGTCTGGTTTATTTGCATCGTGCAGTTATTTGAAATGCTTTTTAAAATGTTGATAAACGACTTCAGCATTGCAAAAAAATGACATTACAAGAGTATTACAGTGCCCGAGAGTTTATTTCATTTGCATCATAAAGTTGTTTGAGATGTTTCTTAAAATTATGACAAATGACTTTAGCAATGCAAAATGATATTACAAGAATGTTTAAGTGTCTGAGAAGTTCATTTTGCAAAGTCCAGTTATTCAGAGGTACTATGAGTTGGTCCATTAGCATAACTTCGAAATGCCCAAAAGGTATAAAAATTCAGAAGCACAAAGGCATTGGACAAAGTTACAAATACTGGCATAAGTTTCTAGTATATGTGCATGTGTGTGTATGTTTGTGCTTATTTGCAAAACCCTTCACAGGTATGTGTTAATATGGCAGACAGATTTCAAAAGCCCCTACCACATGTATTTGATCACAATATTGGAGAGAATTGGAGAATATCTGAGTAAGAGTACAATATTTTTATACAAGCAGTTTATGCAGATAGAGATGCACGCACCAGGGTATTCATTTTGCTATACCTAGCTGGGTCAGAGGCAATAGAAAGAGAGCATTCATTTGTGTATGCACCTGCAGTATATGAAGGAGAAGGTGGAAACCGCAGTGTTTGAAGCGCAAGTTCAGAGAAATGTGTAACCTCCAGACAAATATTACATTAGAGGGGCATTTGTTTTACATGAGAGATCAGAAACCAGGGGAAACATTTGCATCTTATATAAACGACCTGAGAAACAGAGCTAAAATGTGTTGGTTTGGTGACTTAAGAGATGAGTTGATAAAGGACAGGCTTGTGTGTGGTATTAACAGTGTTGCTGTGAGAAAGATTTTACTTCATGACAGTTACTTAACGTTGAGCAAAGCCACATAAATTTGTCAAATTGATAAGGTGACAGAAAAACACACAAGTATGCTTGTGAGTGACAAGAGCATGGTTTCAGTTGGCTCCAGAGAAGATGTAGACAGAAAGCCACATCTGGCAAATAAAAAAAGCAGGTCCAAGTATGTGGCAGCTAAAGGGTTACCAAGGAAGACACGCAGCTTTCCAGCAAATTCTAAAAAAGGAGCATGCTCCAGCTCAGTGCAGTACAAGCTTTACTGGAAAGGCTCACCCAGACTCTGCTACAGTTTGCTGTGCGGGAAAGGTTAGTTTGCTTTTTATTTGTTGTATTTTGTATTACTTTATTGCCTTTTTCTATTTTGTATACATTGACTTGTTTTTCTTACACTGTGTTTTACTTGTATTCTGCTTTTAACTACATATTAAGACTTGAAAAGAGACCAAAAATTTGTCTCTTGTGAGTCAGACAGAACTTTTTCCTACCCTCATACCCGGCTTTTTATTTGTTGCATTTTGTATTACTTTATTGCTTTTTTATATTTTGTATGCTGTGATTTGTTTTCTTTACAATGTGTTTTACTTGTATTCTGCTTTTAACTGCATATTACAACTTGAAAAGAGACCACAGCTCTGTCTCTTGTGAGTCAGACAGAAATTTTACCATCCTCCCACCCGGCTTTTTATTTGTTATATTTTGTATTACTTTATTGCCTTTTTCCATTGTATATGCTGTGATTTGTTTTCTTCACACTGTGTTTTACTTGTATTCTACTTTAAACTGCATATTAAAACTTGTAAAGAGACCCACAGCTCTGTCTCTTGTGGGTCAGACAGAAATTTTTTGTTTTACTATAGGAACGTTGAAACTGCCTTAGTCGACCGGCACATGGTTGAAAGGCAGTTCCCCAGGTAGGCAGAATGTCGAACCAAAATACTACAGAGAACGGGTAGTGTAGGTCGATCATTCTGGTTCGACATTGTGCAGAGGAGTCGCGCTTCAGTGAGAAACAGGGAATTAGCCCATTTCCTCACTGTAGTGCAATCTCAGAGTTGATAAATTTCATGTACAGGGGGTGTGGGGGGCATAGCCCCCCTGCAAATACTAGAAGTAATGTACCATTGACTGTAGAGTTCAACGGTACATTAATGTACACAGCAGGAAGTAAGTGAAGTCACCTCCTGCTATGTTGAATACATCCAACCATGGTGGTTGATGTATTCAGTTTCGCTTTGTGTTTACTTTCGAAATTTTGGATTCAGCATTTCGAGTCGACCTTTGTTATTGGTCGACTGAAGCTGATTCGAACTTTCAATAGTAAACCAATTTTTCCAACCCGGCTTTTTATTTGTTGTATTTTGTATTACTTTATTGCCTTTTTCTATTTTGTACACTGTGATTTGTTTTCTTTACACTGTGTTTTACTTGCATTCTGCTTTTAACTGCATATTAAAACTTGTAAAGAGACCCACAGCTCTGTCTCTTGTGGGTCAGACAGAAATTTTTTGTTTTACTATAGGAACGTTGAAACTGCCTTAGTCGACCGGCACATGGTTGAAAGGCAGTTCCCCAGGTAGGCAGAATGTCGAACCAAAATCAGTTGAGTTACACTACAGAGAACGGGTAGTGTAGGTCGATCATTCTGGTTCGACATTGTGCAGAGTGGTCGCGCTTCAGTGAGAAACAGGGAATTAGCCCATTTCCTCACTGTAGTGCAATCTCAGAGTTGGTAAATTTCATGTACAGGGGGTGTGGGGGGCATAGCCCCCTGCAAATACTAGAAGTAACGTACCATTGACTGTAGAGTTCAACGGTACATTAATGTACACAGCAGGAAGTAAGTGACGTCACCTCCTGCTATGTTGAATACATCCAACCATGGTGGTTGATGTATTCAGTTTCGCTTTGTGTTTACTTTCGAAATTTTGGATTCAGCATTTCGAGTCGACCTTTGTTATTGGTCAACTGAAGCTGATTCGAACTTTCAATAGTAAACCAATTTTTCCAACCCGGCTTTTTATTTGTTGTATTTTGTATTACTTTATTGCCTTTTTCTATTTTGTACACTGTGATTTGTTTTCTTTACACTGTGTTTTACTTGCATTCTGCTTTTAACTGCATATTAAAACTTGAAAAGAGACCACAGCTCTGTCTCTTGTGGGTCAGACAGAAATTTTTTGTTTTACTATAGGAACGTTGAAACTGCCTTAGTCGACCGGCACATGGTTGAAAGGCAGTTTCCCAGGTAGGCAGAATGTTGAACCAATATTAAGACTTGAAAAAAGACCACAGCTCTGTCTCTTGTGAGTCAGACAAATATTTCCCACCCTCACACTTGGTTCTTGTTGTGTTCTTAAACACCACTATCTTTCTAGTTGCCTGCCCCCTATGTTAATTTAACCATATATCTCATTTCCTCTCTGCTTTTACTGGCTGGTGTGAGTAAGCACAAAATTATCATTGTGTGAAATCACTCCCCTTCAACTATTTAAATTTATTGTCCATCATACTGTATTCCATAGTACCAGAATACAAAAGTGACCACCCCCTTTCAATCTATCTTGCTGTTTTAAAAACAGTGACTCTCCACTAAAACTTAACTTTTAAGACAGGTAAAACTTAAGTTACCTACTTTCACATCTAACTCCTCTAGTGCGCACTGCAGTGTTTAGGATAAACCGTTTTTTCATCTTACCTTTAAGCATCTATTTCTAGACCACCAGTTATTGGAGAGCCCACATTCTGCCTCTCAGTAGTAATCTTGGGATTAGTGTTTCTGTTTTCACCCGGTGAGAGAAGGAGTGCGGTTACATTATTTCCTGGAGACTGCTGATCACCAGAAAGCTTAATAACTGCTTTATAGGTAACAGCTTGGAATCTGTGCTTATATTCTGAACCTGGTGAGAGTTGGAGCAGAGTGCATTGATTCCTGACTCATTCTGGTTGGAGAGTGAGTGTCTGTGTTTAACGTACCTGATTGGTCTGGTTGCTATTTCAGGCATCTACCAGAAAAAGGCTACAAGCCTGCAGATGGGACAAGACTGTGGATCACCAAACAGGCAGTGGCCTGCTCCTCTTCTTGGGATTGGTGGTAACATTTTGCTTCTGGTGATAAGAGAAGCAAAGGAGTATTGTATCCCAAAAGTGTGAAGCCATGGTGAGACCAGCATTAGTAGTAGCCAGGCAGTAGCCATTCATGCGACTCCCCTCTTTTCATCATTCTTGATTTCTTTCTAACTTCAGAACATCTGCCTAAATACTTCACCCTTAAATTTTCAGGGTCTATGCAGTAGTTTCTCCTCAACTGTTTGGCAGTGCTCTGTACAGACTCAGACCCCTTGAGTGACATTTTTTCCTCTAAAAGGAATATATAAGGAAACAGCTCCAGTACCTAGTAATAATGACCATCCCTCCTGGCATGTCTAAAGGTCAGTTCCCTGTGCTTTGTCCTATTAACCTGGTGAACTTGGGCATTCTGAGGCAATGTAATAACTGCCTCACGTACACAGACAACCCTTTCCTCTTACCTCCCAACACTCAGACTTGTGAGAGTTGCAATTATAAATCCAAATTGGAAGCCATGCACTCTCAAGCTAAGACCGGAATAGCTGGTCAAGAGGAGAACGTCAACACTTGCACCACACCACATGCAATACATAGCCCTCCAGAACACCTATCATCACAGATCTCACATAAAAACACAAACAACACATCCACGTTCACGGAGGCTCTCAATAGAAATCTACCCAAACAACAGAGACTTCCAAGGGAGAAACGCACTCGACCACCACAACACAGCACAAACCACAAGACACGTAGATCACCTACACAGTGTGCCCCTCAACCTAAGCCCCAAAGCCAAAACAGCTTGCCCAATACACTAATCATAGGTGACTTGATAGTGAGGCACAATGATGTCCCACTCACTAGGATGAATAAGGAGAAGGTAACAGTCAGTTGTCTATTAGGTGTCAGAATCTAACACATAACACATACACTCAGGTCACTCCACAACAAGTACAAGTATGACTGTGCCACTGCCCATGTGGGTGTGAATGACCTGAGACGCACCTTCCTGGACTACATGAAAAGAGACATGGAAGAGCTCTCAGTTTATGTGGTTCAGGTAGGTATGACCTTAGACCCGAGCAGCATCCTACCATCACCCAGAATGATACTGCAGTACAAGCAGAAAATGACTGACTTCAACAATTGGCTAAGTTTCTGGTGTCACTCTAAGGGGATCCAGTATCTGTCTGCTTGGGATGATATGACTGACGTACCTCAATGCTTTGCCGGAGATGGCCTGCATCTGTCACCTCTGAGTTTCCGGATACTGGCCAAGGCTCTTGCCACCCCTATAGTGCCTTTTTTAGGCGATGTTCCAAAGACCAAATTACCACTGTAACAGCTATAAATAAATGCAATCTGAGGGTCATGCTGCTCAGTGCTAGAAGTCTAAATCTCAAGATGCAGTTGCTCGAAGCATTCCTCAAAATGGAGAACATCGACATTTATGCTGTAACGGAGACCTGGTTTAAAAAAGCAGAAAGCACCCCTGCTCTACCAGGTTATAACTCATTCCATACCTTTCTGCCCCAGAACATGGACCGAAGAAGGCGGTGGTGTCTCTATATTCATAAAACATATCCTCCAGACTAGTAGCCCAGCATAATGCATCTGAGATACTTCAGGTGCAACTAACAGTGGGTAAGACGGTGATTCAGGTCATAGCCTGCTATAGTTCCCCAACCATGTCCCAAGACTCTCACTCCACATTCCTAAGAACCACGGAAACTATTAGGGTCCATCTCAACACTCTCATACTAGGTGAGTTCAACTACCCTTCCATCAACTGGGAAAACTACTCATACACCAATACCCTGGCCCAATGTTTCCTAGAATTCATCAATTCCAATGTCCTGGACCAGCTCATTCTTACCCCCACTAGAAGAAGCAACATCCTTGTCCTGGTTATTACTAACATGGGTGACCGATGCTCTACACCAACAGTCAACTCCTCCTTGGTTAGATCCGACCACAAACTAATCACCTTGGAAATCCACATACCTCCCACCCACCCCTGCAAAGGTAACCACCATCAAAAACTTCTCCAAAGCTGACTTTGGGCTCCTAAGAACAGAGGTGGCTAACTTCATGGCATCCATGCAAATGGAGAATAGTTGCATGACCGCCAAATCATACACCAATGCACTGTATGAACACGTACATAAATGCATGGATCTCACCATACCCAATAGAACCAAGATGCTCTCCTCCAAAAAAAGGAAGCTAATCTGGTGGTCCTCTGCCATAAACAAACTCTACAATAGAAGGAGGAAACTGATGTGGAATAAGGTGAATTCCCAAGACTGGAAAAACTCCCTTATCAGCCTCAACAAAAAGTTGAGATCCATCATCAAATCCTATAAAGCTAGCTATGAAGACAGAATTGCAGCAGAATGTAAAGACAACCACAAGGCCTTCTATAGTTATGTAAAGAACCTCCACGGCAATACCCAGATTTGCTCTGAGCTATTGCACAACGGTACCTCCTATACCGAGCCAACAGATATTGCCAATATACTGGCTGACAGATTCAGTGCCAAATGTACCCCTCCCCCCAAAGGACCAATCATAATAACAGTAGATTGTTAGCCATTCAGTATTACTGTTGCACAGGTTAAAACAGCACTATCCAAGGCCAAGAATACAGTTTCTATGGGACCTGACAATATCCCTGGCTGTGTTCTACAGGAACTACAGAGTGAACTGGCACCTCACCTGTGTGCCCTGTTCAATCACAGCCTCATCTCAGGCTTTGTCCCTACTGAATGGCGCACTGCTATAGTCATCCCTCTCCACAAAGGAGGAGCGACTACAGACCCTGGGAACTATCGCCCCATTAGCCTGACAAGTCTGATATGCAAAGCTATGGAGTGCATCATTATGGACCTAATAAACAAGGACATAGGGAATCTCCAAACTCTGGATCCCACACAGTTTGGTTTTGTGAAGGGTAGATCATGCCTCCTCAACTTGGTTGACTTCTCTGAGTTAGTCACCACAGCTGTGGATGAAGGCAAAGTGGTTCATACTGCAAAACAACAGGAGTCAGCACAGGATCCAAAAGCAGCTTTATTTTCTGTCTCTCACTCTAGCGCCTCGGCCACAGTAAGCCTTCAAGGAGTAAACTAACAATACTAAAGCACACTTTATATAGTCACAAAAATCATTCAATTACATCATTAAACAATTAATCAATAAAATTGATATGCACCTACAAGCTAAATAACATTCTTCCAATTACATTCTATATTCAAGCCTCTAGGTACTAAAGTGTCATATTTTAAAATAAAAGTAGTTTCCTTCTTTAAAAGTAATCTACCCACAACTAATTCATCAGGTTCCATTTTAGCTACCTGTTGTAAAATGGTGCCTTTTAAACTCTTACTACTGCCATTGTGAAATTCACAAAAATGTAAGGCTAAAGGGCTCTCCATTTTTTTATTTCTTATGTCCCTCAAATGTTCTAAAAGTCTAACCTTAAACATTTTTTTCGTTTGACCGATGTAAAATTTATTGCAACCACATTTGAGGGCATAGATTACCCTGTTAGTTCTACAGTTATATGAGCCCTCCAAATCAAAATTTTTGTTATTAATTTTGAAAAAAGTTCTATGTATATATGAACAAGCTTGACATTTTCCACATGGAAAAGTACCCAAAATAGTTAACTGAATGGGTATTTTCACAATCAATTTAGAAAACCTAGTCCATAACAAAATCTTTAATGCTTTTACCTTTTGTATAAGAAAAATTAATTTTTTTGTCTTTAAATTCTTTAATTCATCAAAGTTGTCTAAAAATTCCCAAAATGTAATATATTTGATTTGATCATATTACTACAAATATTATACTTAGATACTATAAATAAATTATCTACACAATTAATAGTTTTATTAGATATAAAATATCTCTTCTTTTTGTTTATTAGATCTATCAAATCTAAGTTTAATAATTCTATCAATATCACTTTCAACTGACTTTTTATCATAATTTCTTCTCAAAAACATCTTTTTAGTTTTATGAACCTCTTTAAAAAATATCTCATCAGTGTTACATACACGTGAAATTCTTAAGAATTCTCCATATGGTAAAGCATTGATAACATGAAAGGGATGGCAACTGTCAGCTTTCAAAAAATCATTTGGCTCTCCAAATTTTCTGTGTAAGCTAGTTAAAATGGGTTAACCATCAATACCCTGTACATTCACATCTAAAAAGTTAACTGTGTTCCCACACTGTAAACCATCAAAACAAATGTTAAATCTATTTTGTTGAATGTCTTGGACAAAATTTTGTACATAATTCTTACCTCCTTCACATAAAAATATTAAGTCATCAATAAATCTATAATACAATTTAACATATTTTTGTACAAATTCATTATTATAGATACATTCCCTTTCTACAAGGCCCATGAAAATATTTGCATACATAGGTGCAAAGGGAGCACCCATTGCTGTTCCTGCTTCTGTTGAAAAATCAAATTGTCAAAACAAAAGTAATTGTTTTCTAAACAAAATTGTGTCAAATCAAGCACATAGTGAGTTAATGGCTTATCTCCCATAATCTTATACAACGCCTCTAGGCCGTATTTATGTTGAATGTTTGTATAAAGACTCTTAACATCTAACGTGACCCAAAACATATTTCTATTCCACGTAATTGACTTTATTTTGTCCAAAAAGTCAAAAGAGTCTTTAATATAAGAAGGAAGACAAACTGCTTCCTTTAGCAACACTTTATGCAACACTACACCTAAATTGTGCAAAAAATATTTCCTGGCAGACACTATAGGTCTGCCTGGTGGATTTTCTGGGTCTTTATGTATTTTAGGGAGGCAATAAAAATATGCTGGTCCAGTATCCCTTAGGCTAAATTTCCCTTTCACATCTTTGTCTAACCAAAATCCTAGGCGAAGACCTTTGTGAATTAAATTAATATATTTAACTTTAGCTTGTTCAATGGCATCCTGATGAACTATACTATAAACTGTTGAGTCACTCAATAAATCCCAACACATTTTAAAATATTGACTATTATGCATGATTATTATTTTGTTCCCCTTGTCAGATGGCTTTATAACTAGTTCTGTCTGTTGTGAAAAATTCTTCAATTCCAGCCATTCTAATTTAGATAAATTGTATTCAACTTCATTCTTATCAAAATGATTTAAATAATATTCTAATTCAAATTCTAACATTGCGTGTAGTTTCTTAATGCCTTCATGACTAAACGGAGGCATAAAGGTGCTGTTCACCTTAACACCCGAGGTATCAATATACCTCTGTTCATAAACTTCACTATCACACGAAACAAATGACTCGTCTGAGTCTGAAATAGAATACTCGGAACTTGAACCATGCACAATGTCATTCTTAGGCACTAAAACATTAAAATAGTACCACATATGAAGCTTCCTAATAAAACTATACAGCTCAATTTTACATTCATACAGTTTCGGAAGCACCGTGGGTACAAATTTAAGACCACAATTTAGAACTGATAAGAAATGTTCAGAAATGTCAAAACCAGACAGGTTAACCGCATTATTTGTTAACAAACAAAGTTCAATACCATCTGGTTGCTTATTGTCTCTCCAAGGCTGAGGCCCATTTCTGTAGTATTCCTGTTCGCCAAACCCTCTTTATGATTGTGCGTAACCTGGGTTCCGAAAATGATCTGGAAAAAACTGGCGATTCGCTGGAGACGGCAGACCTGGAAATTCGTTGGTCTCTACGTCATTGAGACATCTATCTGAAGTTTGATTAGGTGTATTAACGCTAGAGGTACTCGCCAGTCTATCTCTGTTATCTGGATTTTGATTGGATGTTTGAGCCACAAGGCGGGTACGTTGATTATTACGAAAAAGATACACATTGCCTTTATCAAAATCTCTCAAGTCCCTTTGCAGTTTATGCATCTTTTGATCAATTATTTTCTTTTCTAAAATATGAACTTTGTCTTGAATATCTCTGAAACAGGCATCCAGTCTAGTGCGATCTAACACAGTAACCAAGTTATTGCACACTGCATTAATATCTTTCTTTAAATTGACAAGTTTAACATTGTCTCTTTCTATTTGAATTTTTATCCATTCCCTCGAACATTGATGTGCAGCACATTCCCATCTAGTTTGAAAAGATTTGTCTATTTGACATGAAGCATTAAATGACTCAGATGGGAACTTTATAGCTCTAAGGCCTCTGGGAATGATATCTAATTCAAGATATCTAGATAAACTGTTCACATTATAATATGTTGCTGTTTCTTTATGCATTAAATTGTAAGTTTAGAAACAATAGCTTTAACTTCAGTAGTGAAGTCCAAGGAGCGCTACCAATATTCGCAAATGGATTGTTCGAGCTTGCTCCTAGTTTCTGCAAGGAAGCCCCATGTTGGAATATCCACTACATTCTCAGTAACTGCAGTCCTTTCAGGACGATCATAATTACGTTCTGAATTAGTGTTGAAAAAGCCATCTAATGTCCTTTGAGAAGAACCAGGGTTTTCTTCTCTAAAAATCCTAGGAATATTTAATGCAGGATCACTGGCCATGAAAACAGCAGCAACAACGTTGAACACAGCAAAGCAGCACAGCAAAACAACAGGAGTCAGCACAGGATCCAAAAGCAGCTTTATTTTCTGTCTCTCACTCTAGCGCCTCGGCCACAGTAAGCCTTCAAGGAGTAAACTAACAATACTAAAGCACACTTTATATAGTCACAAAAATCATTCAATTACATCATTAAACAATTAATCAATAAAATTGATATGCACCTACAAGCTAAATAACATTCTTCCAATTACATTCTATATTCAAGCCTCTAGGTACTAAAGTGTCATATTTTAAAATAAAAGTGGTTCATACTACCTACCTTGATTTGGCCAAGGCCTTTGATACCATTCCCCACTCAGGAATCATAGAAAAACTCACTAAGCTAGGTATCAACCCCAGTATCACTAGGTGGGTTGCAAACTGGCTCACAGCTGGAACCCACAGTGTGAAAGTAGCTGACTCCAAGCCAGACTGCCGACCAATCATGAGGGGAGTCCCACAAGGATTGGTCCTGGGTCCTCTTCTGTTTGGTATCTACTTCTCAGAAGTTCAGTCTAACACAAAGGGACTCTGGCTGACAAAGTTTGCAGACTACTGCAAGTTGGGAGCCATTATTAACTCCCCAAGTGATGCTGACATCCTACAGAAAAGCCTCACGGAGACCAATGACTGATGTCAAAACCATGGCCTTAAGCTCAATGCCAAAAAATATGTTGTCATCCCCTTTGGGAAAAACCCAGCTCCCATGAACTACCAAATCGATGGTAGTCCACTGAACACAGAAGGTATTATAAGAGATCTGGAAACACAGGTTGATAGCAACCTCTCTTTTGACTACCACACTGCTAGTGTGGTCAGAAAGTCCTTCTATGTGGCGCATCTCATTACTAAGGGTTTTGTATCCAGGATGAAAGAGGTCATTGTCTCCCTCTACTCTTTCCTCATTAGGCCAATCATCGAGAACAATGCCCCATTTGGCATGTACCTCACTAGACATCTGCAACAACTGGAGAGGCCGCAAAAGTACCTTACAAAGAGGATCCTAGGCCTTAAACACTTGTCCTGCATGGACAGACTCAAAAAACTCCAACTATTCTCTCTCTCATATTGCCTACTTAGAGGTGATCTCTGCTTGGCTTACAAAGCCATGTCTGACCCAGCTCTGTTAGAAATGCTACATCTAAAGAAATCCCAATCCCGCCGCACCACACGCTCCAGAGACCTCAACCTCATTACCACAATCAACAGAACATGCTGGAGGGACAGGTTCATAACCCAGAAACTGCCCATGCTATGAAATAGACTTCCCATACGTGTTAAACTGAGCACCTCACTAACTCTCTTCAAGAGAAATCTTGATGAGTGGTTGGGAAATAGAAAATTCACCCTGGGATCACTCCAGTGGCTCTACTCGATAGAGGCACTGGAAACTAAGGTCAGGTGGCACGATGCCAGGGTAATCCTATGGGCTAGGCTTGTAAAGGCTCCAGGGCCATTAGCCTAGTATACACCTATGAACCTATAAAGAGCACATTAAGAGATTCAATGAGGTTCAGTCCCACCCTAAGTAACTGCATCAACTAGTGATCACCACTACTAGACTTACCTCTCACCCTTACAAACAGCATACTTACAAAACAGTACATAATCTAGCCCACTTTAAGCAGCAGACCTTTACAGATATACTAAATATTACTAATTGGTCTTTCCTAAAATACTTATCTCTTGATGAAGCAGTCAATAAATTCAACTCTACATTCCTAGACACATTAAACAAACTCGCTCCTGCCAGAAACAAAAGAACCAACAATAACTATTCCCCCTGGCTTGCTGTAAATACCAGATCTCTCATTAAAAAAACAGTCTACAACACTTTAGAGCACTGCACAGCCTAGTCAAGAAACATGTGGACCTAGACAAAAAAAATGTTTACACAAAGCCTCATGATAAACAAAAAACAGTGGCACACAATCCAAAAAAAATCACACATCCTGGAAATAATTCTTCCCCTAAACCCTACAGTAACAGTACTTCTTCCAATATAGCATTTCAATTTAATTACTATTACAACAATACTATAGCTTCCATTACCAACCACTTCCCTGCATCACCCTCTACTTTCTCTCAACCTTCTACAACCTGCCTTTCCTCTTTCTCCACATGACCAGTACCCACTTCCTTTATCAAGTCCCTGCTAAGCAAACTCAAACCTTGCTCCACCTCTGCTTACAATCTTCCTATTGAGTACCTAAGAATGGCAGCTGACTCTATAGCATACCCAGTTTCTATACTTTATTAAAAGATCCACCAGGAAAGCTCCTGTCCCCACCCTGTGGAAAGAAGTTCTTTATCATTCCTCTCCACAAATGTGGCACCTCCACAGACATATCCATCTATAGGCCTATTGCCATCTTTTCTCCTCTATCCAAAATTCTAGAAAAATGCATCAACAAACAATTCATTCAATATCTTCTTGACAATAATCTTCTTTCCCCTACACAACACGGATTCAGACCTGCTCACAGCACTATCACTGCTCTTCTAACCTTTGCTGACACAATAAATAAAGCTTGTGACTCTGGTAACATAGTCTCATCCCTATTTTTAGATCTGTCAAAAACTTTTGACACAGTCTCTCACTCCAAACTCTTGTTCCAGCTATCCCTACTTGGACTAACAGAAAAGTGTACAGTTTTGTACCTACCATAAATGTAGATGTTCGAGTGTTCACACTGATGCAGTCTTCACACTTGGGTTATCTGCCGTCAGGCGGTCCCGCAGTCGGCCCGAGTTCCACTGTCTTGGTCTGGCGTCGGTTGCTGTCACTTCTTCCCTGACGTCAATATGACAGGGGTATAAAAGAGGCAGCCAACATCATTTTCTTCAGTTTTTCTTGCCCCAGATGTCAGGTGCCCCCAAATAGGAAGGCAATACATAATCCTAAGTAAATTACATAAGCAGAAAACAATAGCCACAGCTGTAAGCAAACACACCATATAGAAATACATCATAGAGATTGTATAAACAGGGAGCTATAGATAAAACCCAGGTAAGAAGAAGGAGGGTTGGTGGGAGGGTAGCCTGGACTGGAGCAGTGTGAACACTCGAACATCTACATTTATGGTAGGTACAAAACTGTACTATGTTCATCGTGTTACACTGCTGCAGTCATCACACTTGGGTTGAATCCCAAAGCTAAGGCTGGGCGGTTGGTACTAAACAGGGTTTGGAGAAGCTAGTAGGCCCTGCAAAACTGCAGTGGCAAAGCCAGCTCTGGTTTTTCAGTATAGAGGTAAGTCGTAGTGCTTGGTGAAGGTGTGCACTGAACTCCAAGTTGCAGCTACCAAAATATCCTTGGTTGGTACCCCTCTGAGGAAGTCTGCTGATGTTGCTGTAGCCCTGGTGGAATGAGGCCTAATGTTACCAGGTACAGGTTTCCCATGGTGTGTGTAGAAGAAACGGATACAATGTCCTATCCATTTTGAAATGGTCTGTTTTGATATAGGCTTTCCTTGAGATCCTGCAGCATAGGATACAAAGAGCTGATCAGATTTTCTGAAAACCTTTGTTTTATCCAAGCAGAACCGTAATTGTCTGTGAATGTCCAAAGAGTGCAGGAGCCTTTCCCCTTTATTCTGGGGGTTTGGATAAAAGGTTGGTAAATGAATGGTTTGGTTTAGAGCCACACTGGATACTACCTTTGGCATAAAGGAAGGGTTAGTTCATAAAGAGACTCTGTCTTGATGAAAAATGATGAAAGGCTCCACTGCCATTAGGGTCTGTAGCTCTGAGACTCTTCATGCTGAAGTTATTGCTAGCAGCAGGGCAGTTTTCCATGATAAAATTTGTAAATCAGCTGAAAAAGCTGGCTCGAAGGGTGGTAGTGTAAGTTTTTCCAAAACAAAATTGAGGTCCCAAGTTGGTGTTGGTGCTCTTCGGGGCGGTCTTATATTCTTAGCCCCTCTGAGGTACTGTCTAAATAATGGATGTGAAAAAATAGGAGGATCCGTGTTGTAATGAGCTGAAATAGCTGAAGCGTGGATCTTTATAGATGAAAAGGAAAGGCCTTTGTGCAACATCTCAGTTAAATATTGCAGAATCTGAGGAATATTTGGGACAAGAGGATTTTGGCCTTTAGCCTGGTTCCAGGCGTAGAATCTTTTCCATTTGTCTGAGTAGACTTTCCTGGTGCTGGTTCTCCTGGCCTCCAGAATGACATCCATAGCAGCTGTAGAGAGAAGTGTTGACTGGTTGTTTAGATAATCTGCCATACAGCCAGATTTAAAGTCTTGAGCTGGCTGTGTAGAATCTGATTGTTTTGCTGAGTCAGCAGGTGAAGAATTTGAGGTAAAATCCATGGTGGGCCTTGAGCCATGTTCCTTAATATTGGATACCAGTGTTGCCGTGGCCAGTCTGGAACAATGAGCATCATTTGTGGCCTCTCTAATCTGGCTTTTAGCAGCACCTTTGCCAGAAGAGGTAGTGGAGGAAAGGCATACACTGTTAGTGTTTTCCAACTGAATGAGAGGGCGTCCACTTTCCAAGCTAGTGTGTGGTATGTCCTTGTGCAAAACTTTTGCAGTTGGTAGTTTTGGGGGGAGGCAAACAGATCTATCTCTGGGATCCCCCATTTTTGAGTTATCTTTGTGAATACTTGTGGGTCTAGTTTCCACTCGTGAGGATCCATGATATTTCTGCTTAGTTCGTCTGCCAATGTATTTTTCTTTCCTGGCAGGAATTGCGCTTGTAGTTGAACTTGGTAGGTCAGTGCTTATTTCCACAAGGTCATTGCTTGCCTGCATAGGGGGTAGGAATGTGTGCCCCCTCGTTTGTTTATGTACCACATCACTGTGGCGTTGTCCGTCTTTATTAGAAGTTGTCCTGGATGGAGGAGGTCCTTGAAAGCTGTTAGGGCATTTTGTACAGCTAGCATCTCTTTTTGATTGATGTGGAGATGCATTTGATCTGCAGACCACTTGCCCTGAATACACTGTCCTGCCATGTGTGCGCCCCAGGCGTAATCCAATGCATCTGTTTTTATTGTTTTGCCTGGTGAAAGGCTGACCCTTGTTGAGGTGACATGCCTGTGCCCACCACAGAAACTCTTGTTGAAGGCAGGGAATTAGTGGTATTATTGTTCCCAAGCTGTGGCTGTGTTGAGTCCATACGCTTTTCAGGTACCACTGTAATTTCCTCATATGCAGTTTGGCATATGGTATTAGTAGTATGCAAGATGCCATGAATCCCAAGGCCTGCAGAAATTTTCTTGCAGGGAGTTGGGTCTTTGTTGCCATCATTTTGAAGTATTGAGTCAGTTGTTGGCACCCAGGAATATTATGTTTTGTGAGGGCACTAGTTTTGACTTCTTTTTGTTTACTGTGTACCCTAGGCAACTTAGGTTTTTTACAAACGCCACATGTTTTAAAAGAATGTCCTTGCTGTCTGCTTGAATAAGGCAGTCATCCAGGTATGGATATATTTGGATTCCTCTTTGTCTGCAGTATGCAATTACTGGTGCCAGGCATTTTGTGAAGACCCTGGGCGCAGTAGATAAGCCAAAGGGCAGTGCAGAGAATTGGTAATGAGTTGTACCTGCTATAAATCGGAGGTATCTTCTGCAATTTTGTCTGATAGGGACATGCAGGTATGCTTCCTTGAGGTCCAACATTACTAGCCAAGCCTTCTTGCCCAGCATGGGAAGAAGTTGCTGTAGTGTTAGCATCTTGAATTTGGGTACTTCCAGATATGTGTTTAGAATTGAAAGGTCCAGAATGGGTCTCCAGGCTTTGTCCTTTCTGGGAACCAGAAAGAGTCTTGAGTAAAATCCTTGTCCTTGCTCCTGTGTAGGAACCTGTTGAATGGCTCTCATGTCCATGAGTGCTGTAATTTGTCTTTGAGCCTCTGCCCATTGATTTGATGGAAGGTTTGGCATTCCTTTTATCCTTGGTAAAGTGTGAAAGTGGAACCTGTATCCTTGAGTTACAATATTTAGGACCCATTTGTCTTTTGTGTTGATGTGCCAACTGTCTGAAAAAAGTGCAAGTTTTCCTCCCAACGGAGCTGCCAAGAGTGATTTGCTTGGCAGTCTGAGGGGTAAGTCATTGTGAGTGTCCTTTCTGGGTAGTGGCACCCCATTGTCGTGGCTTGTAAGAGCCTTGTGGCTGACCTCTGCCCCTTGGGCGTCTGTATTTGCCCCTCTGTGGTCTGTCAGAAGTTGGAAAGTTGGTTGACCAATTTCTGCTGAAATGAGGGGGTTGAACCTGTAAAAAATCCTTGACCGTCTGCATAGATTTTGCCTTATCCTCCATTTTCTTTAAAACCTCTTCTGCTTTCACACCAAACAAAACATCCTGCTGTAAGGGTGCATCCAATAACTTTGCTTTAAAATGATCAGGTAAAGTTTGTTCTTTTAACCAAGCATGCCTACGAATGACAGACCCTGTTACAGCTGCTCTGCAAGAAGCTTCCAATGAATCAAATCCACATTCCAAAGTATGTTTTCCCACTTGTTCTGCTGCATGCAACAAATCTTGCATTTCCTTGTAATCAGGCTGCTCTGTATGTGTGCTCATTTTTTGTTTTAATTGAGACATCAAATATTGTTGATATTTCAGTATGTGAAACTGGCAATTTAAGGCCCTCATAGCTAGAGTAGCTGAGCTATACACTTTCTTTCCCCATCTGTCTAGTGCTCTAGAATCCCTTCAGACGGTACAGGATTTTTAGCAATTGAGGCCTTAACCCCTTTGGGACCCTGGGAAATGGTTTCTGGGTCAGCAACAGGGCATTTATATAGGAATTTATGTGAGTCAGGGACTCTGTAGTATCTGTCTGGTTTAGCTGGTGCAGGGGGTAATGATTCTGGGTTAAGGCTAGATTCTGAATAAACATCATCCACAATGTCTAACACAGGTGGAATAGCAATAGGTGTGTGCTGGGGTAGTAAGAAGAACTCTCAGAGCCTTTTCTTAGAATCAGAGTAATCCTGGCCTTCCCAGTGGAAATGTTCCCTCATGGTATGTAAAGTTTCCCCAAAAGAATAGTCTTCTGGGGGAGATGCTGAAAGAATAGACTCTTCAGCATCAGAGTCTTCATAAGGGGGAAATGAGTACTCCTGTTCCTCAGAAGAATCTGAGGAAATGGAAACCTGGTCAGAGGAAGCGTAGTCCTCCTCCTGTCTAGGCCTTTTGTCAGGTGGGGGATGGGAACCCCTGATTAGGCTAATTAAGTCTTTGGCCATCTTAAGCATCTGTTTCTTAGGCATGGGGCCTTGCACTGGAGACTGCTGTACAGGCTTCCTTACTTTTAACTCATTACAGCCGAGTGCTCCTCCAGGTGTCTTCTGCAGTTAACCCCTACTGCTCCTCTGGGCGTCAAATATGGATTGTTCATATTTGCATTAATAATTCCAAAACCATGTTACTTACAAGGTACCAGGATATTTTGTCTTGAGCCATATGTGATGGCAAACACAACTCTATTGATATTTAACCTCTTTCAATGAGAGTTTTCTAGAACTCTAAGGTGATAACTTAGTTTTTAAAGGCTTAAGCCACGCCCACTAGGGGTTAAAGGTGCACACTCAAAAGAGCTGCTCCGGAGTGAATTCAGATTTGCATAGGATTTAATAGTAAGTGTAGTCGGTCTGAAAACACCTTCAGCAACTGATGGCCTTTCAACTGCACCGGAATCCCCTTCAGCCATGGAGTCGTAAGGGCCTAAAGATAAAGGCTGTGGAGGCTCTGCAATCTCCGCTTGGGAGTCAGATGCAGGCTGGGGTTCTAAATCAGCGGTCGTCAGGGGCTGCGTAGGCGCCTCACTGAAAACCGGAGAACCGGCGACTGGCCTAGTAGAGGCCTCGGTGTCTGGTTTGGGTCTCGGCTGCCTGTCCTTATCTTTGCGCTTTTTATGCATCCCGGTTGTCGGTTGCTCCGACGGCATGGTATAATTAAATTTTCTACCAAAATAATGCCGGACGAAATCGAACCGACGTTTAATAGTTTGTTTGTTAAACCTAGCAGAAAACCGACAACCTGTGACATCGTGGTCTGGGCCCAGGCAAAGGACACAATAAGAATGAAAATCCTTATGAGGTATTTGCTTCCCACAAGAAATGCAATTATTAACTTTTTCTGACATCGGACTGAGGCAAGAAAAGGTTTCCCAACGGGGTACTTAGCTTTTTTGAAGACTTTGGTCTGAAATTCGATTTGAAAATCTCAGGAGTCGGCCGACCGGCACTTGCGAACTGCTTCTGCTTCGGGCACCGAGTGGCAAGAAAGACTGAAGAAAATGATGTCGGCTGCCTCTTTTATACCCCTGATGCACTGACGTCAGGGAAGAAGCGACAGCGACCGACGCCGGACCAAGTCTTTGGAACTCGGGCCAACTGCGGGACCGCCTGACGGCAGATAACCCAAGTGTGATGACTGCAGCAGTGTAACACGATGAACATCCATATTACAATGGTTCACCACTTACCTCTCCAACAAATTTCAATCAGTTACATGGAATTCCAGTTTCTCTCCCTATCTACCAATTAACACTGGGGTACCTCAAGATTTAATTCTGGGTCCACACCTCTTCAACATTTTTATTAATCATTTTCATACTGCCTCTAAACAAATAACCCTTATTCAACATGCCAATGACTCTAATCTGCTCCTCTAACAATCTTACAGATCTTCAAAATATGACTCAAAATGCATTCAGTTCTACTGAGTCATGGCTCACTAGCAACCACCTCCTACTAAATCCCAAAAAACAAACTCTTGTTACTCTTACCCAAACAGCCCCCCCCCCCCAATTACTCTAACTTCACAATTACTTCTCTTAGCAATACTTCAATAGATACTACACATATTACGCTGTTAGGTATAACATTTGGCAATAATCTCAAGTTTGACCTGCATATCAGTAACAACATAAAAAAGGCCAATCAAAAACCGGGCACGCTGTATATAGCTAAAAAATTCTTCACCAAAGTACAGTTGTGTACACTTACCATAAATGCAGATGTTCGAATGTATTCACTGTTGCAGTCATTACATTTGGGTAATCCTGCTAGCAGGTTGCCCTCAGTCAGCCTGAATTTCAAAGTCTTGGGTCCTGCGTCGGCTGCTGTCGCCCCTTCCCTGACGTCAGGTCGTCAGGGGTATAAAAGAAGCAGCCGACGCCATTTTCTTCAGTTTTTCTTGCCCCAGATGTCAGGTGCCCCCTAAAAGGGTAGCCATTTATATATATATATATATATATATATATATATATATATATATATACATATATATGTATATAAATACATACACCAATATAAACTTTACCTTCATCTACAAGCAAATACACCACATAGGTTGTATAACAGAAAAAAAAGGGGATGGCAGGTGGGTAACCTGGACTGCAACAGTGAATACATTCGAACATCTACATTTATGGTAAGTGTACACAACTGTACTACGTTCTTCGTGTTTCACTGTTGCAGTCATTACATTTGGGTAGAGTCCCAAAGCTATTTTTGGGAGGCTGGGGCTAAACAACATTAGGAGCGGCTATGAGGCCCTGCAGAACTGCAGTAGCAAAGCCTGCCCTGGATTTGGAGTAGAGTGGCAGATGATAGTGCTTTGTAAAGGTGTGCACTGAACTCCAAGTAGCAGCCTCTAATATATCTTTGGTTGGTACTCCCCTGAGAAAGGCTGCTGAAGTGGCTGCAGCTCTGGTTGAATGTGGCCTAATGCCCTTAGGCACTGGCTTGCCATGGTGTAAATAGCAAAAACGAATGCAGTGGCCTATCCACTTTGAAATAGTCTGATTTGAGATAGCCTTTCCTTGTGATCCTGCAGCATATGACACTAGTAATTGCTCTGTCTTCCTGAAAACTCTGGTTCTGTCCAAGTAGAATCTAAGCTGCCTGTGTACGTCCAAAAAATGCAGAATTCTCTCCCCCTTGTTCTGTGGATTTGGATAAAAAGTTGGCAAATGAATAGTTTGGTTAAGAGCCACACTGGACACCACCTTAAGCATAAATGTTGGGTTTGTCCTCAGAGAGACCTTGTCTGAATAAAACATGATAAAAGGTTCCACAGCCATGAGTGCCTGTAGCTCTGAAACCTGTCTTGCAGAAGTTATTGCTAGGAGCAGAGCATGTTTTCCAAGATAAAAACTTTATATCAGCAGTAGCAGCTGGCTCAAAAGGAGGCAGGGTGAGTTTTTCCAAGACATAGTTGAGGTCCCATGCAGGCATTGGTGATCTCCTTGGAGGCCTTAAGTTTTTGGCTTTAATAAAGGATGAGAAAAGATTGGTGGCTCTGTATTGTAATGAGCTGAAATGGCAGAGGCATGAATTTTAATTGATGAAAAAAATAGGCCTTTGTCCAGCATCTCAGTTAAATATTGCAAAATCTGAGACATATTTGGTACAGCTTTATCAGTTCCTTGTGCCTGGTTCCAAGCACAGAATCTCTTCCGTTTTCCAGTATAAGATTTTCTAGTACTAGGCCTTCTGGCTTTCAAATGACATCCATCACAGCTTTACTGAGAGGTGTGTTTTGTATGACTACATTATCCACCATGCTGCCAGGTTTAAAGTACTGAGTTGGCTGTGCAGGATCTGATTGTTTTGCTGGGATAGTAGATGAGGTATTTGAGGTAAGGTCCAAGCTCGGTATTGAGCCACATTCCTTAGGATTGGATACCAGTACTGGTGGGGCCAGTCTGGGGCAATCAGTATCATCTTTGGCTTTTCCTGTCTGACCTTTATGAGTATCTTGGGGAGGAGAGGCAGTGGAGGAAAGGCATATACTGTTAAGTTTTTCCAGCTGAAAGATAGGGCGTCCACTTTCAATGCTTGTCTGTGATAAGTCCTTGTGCAGAATCTTTTTAGTTGGTAGTTGTGAGGGGAGGCAAATAGATCTATGTCCGGGCATCTCCATTTCCTTGTTATCATGCTGAAGACTTGTGGATTCAGCTGCCACTCGTGGGTATCCATGAGGTTTCTGCTTAGTTCGTCTGCCAGAGTGTTTTCCTTTCCTGGCAGGAATTGTGCATGCAGATGTACTTGGTAAGTCAATGCTGTGTCCCACAAAATCATGGTTAGTCTGCAAAGGGGTAAGAATGTATGCCCCCCTGCTTGTTTATATACCACATGACCGTGGTGTTGTCTGTCCTTATCAGTAGTTGTCCCGGATGAAGTAGGGCATTGAAGGCTGTCAGGGGATTTTGAACAGCTAGCACCTCTTTTTGATTGATATGTAGACGCATTTGGTTTGAGGACCATGTGCCCTGAATGCATCTTCCTGCCATGTGGGCCCCTCCAGGCATAATCTGAGGCATCCGTTGTTAGTGTCTGCCTGGCTGGGGGTAATGTGCATTGCTGTCCCTTGTTCTGGTGACACCACCATCGAAACTCTTGTTGCAGGCAGGGAATGAGAGCAATCATTGTTTCCAGGCTGTGGCAATGTTGCGTCCAAACACTTTTTAGGTACAACTGAAGTTTACTCATATGCAGTCTTGCATAGGGAATTAGTAGGATGCAGGATGCCATGAAGCCCAAAGCCTGCAGAATTTTCCTTGCAGATGACTGGGCCTTTGTTGCCAACATTTTGAAATAGGTAGTCAGTTGCCTTTCTTTGTCTGGCGTGAGATAAGCCATGTGGGCAGTTGTATTTAAGCTTGCACCCAGGAATATTATCTCTTGAGAGGGTATTAGTTTTGATTTCTTTTTGTTGACTGTGTTCCCTAGGCATGTTATTAGTCTTTTCACAAACGCCAGATGCTGTAGAAGAATGTCCTTGTTCTTTGCTTGAATTAGACAGTCGTCCAAGTAAGGATATATTTGTATTCCTCTTTGTCTGCAGAATGCAATTACTGGTGCCAGGCACTTTGTGAAGACCCTGGGCGCAGTAGATAAGCCAAAGGGCAGTGCAGAAAATTGGTAATGCATTGAGCCAGCCTTGAATCTGAGGTATCTTCTGCATGATTGTCTGACTGGGACATGCAGGTATGCCTCTTTTAGGTCTAAAGTCATAAGCCAAGCATTCTTGCCCAGCATGGACAGAAGCTGCTGCAAAGTCAACATTTTGAATTTTGGTATATCCAGGAATGTGTTCAGAATAGATAGGTCCAGTATTGGTCTCCAGGCCTTGTCCTTTCTGGGTACCAAGAACAGTCTTGAGTAAAATCCTTGTTCCTGCTCTTGCTCTGGTACTTGTTGAATGGCACTCATGTCCATGAGGGATGAGACTTGTTTTTGCGCCTCTGCCCATTGATTTTTTGGCAGATCTGGCCAGCCGTCTGCCTTTGGCAGGGTATGGAAATGGAACTTGTAGCTTTGTGACACTATATTTAGAACCCACTTGTCCTGGGTTACAATGTGTCAATTTTGAGAAAAAAGTGCTAATTTTCCCCCTAAGGGTGCTGCAGGTAAGTGCTTGGTGCCGGCAGGGGGAAGTAATTGGTACTGTTTCCTGTATGGTTGTGATTTGTCTTCTCCAACTTTGGAGGTAGAAGCACCCCATTGCTTTGACCTGTATGAACCTTGCGCCTGGGATCTGCCTTTAGGAATTTTTGAATTTTGGAATATCCAGAAATGTGTTTAGAATAGACAGGTCCAGTATTTGGTCTCCAGGCTTTGTCCTTTCTGGGCACCAAGAACAGTCTTGAGTAAAATCCTAGTCCCTGCTCTTGCTGTGGTATTCGCTGAATGGCCCTCATGTCCATGAGGGATGAAACTTGTTTTTGTGCCTCTGCCCATTGATTGCGTGGCAGGTCTGGCATACCGTTTGCCCTTGGCAGGGTGTGAAAATGGAACCTGTAGCCTTGTGACACTATATTCAAGATCCATTTGTCCTGGGTGATCATGTGCCAATTTTGTGAAAAAAGTGCTAGTTTTCCCCCCAAAGGAGCTGCCAGAAGATAAGTGCTTGGTGCTGGCAGGGGAAAGTCACTGAGACTGTTTCCTGTATGGTTGTGACTTACCTTCTCCGCTTTTGTAGGTAGAAGCACCCCATTGTTTAGACCTGTATGAGCCTTGGGGCTGGGATCTGCTGGGGCGTCTGTATCTGCCTCTCTGTGGCCTGTCTGACACTGGAAAGGACCAATTCTTTGTAGGCCAGTTCCTGCTAAATCTGGGAGGTTGTACCTGTAAGAAATCCTTGACTGTTTGCATAGATTTAGCTTTGTCCTCCATTTTCTTCAACACCTCTTCTGCTTTAACACCAAACAAGGTATCATGCTGTAACGGAGCATCTAATAATTTTGCTTTAACATGATCAGGCAGATTCTGTTCCTTTAACCAAGCATGCCTCCTAATGACAGAACCCGTAACATCGGCCCTGCAGGAGGCTTCCAGAGAATCAAAACCACACTGCAAAGTATGCTTTCCCACTTGTTCAGCTGCATGCAATAAATCCTGCATTTCTTTGTTTTCTGCACATTCAGAATTTGTCAACATTTTCTCTTTAAGTAATGACATAAGATATTGCTGATATTTAAGCATATGAAACTGACAATTTAAGGCCCTTACAGCCAGGGTAGCAGAAGTGTAAATCTTTTCCCCCATCTGTCCAGGGCACTAGAATCCCTATCAGAGAGGACAGGGTTTTTTGCAGTGGACACCTTGACCCCTTTGGGACCTTGAGAGATAGTTTCTGGGTCAGCAGCAGGGTTTTAATAAAGAAATTTATGTGAATCAGGAACCCTGTAGTATATGTCTGGCTTAACAGGAGCTGGTGGTAAAGAGTCAGTAGTCAGACTGGACTCTACAAATACATCATCTACAATGTCTAAAACAGGAGAAATAGCAAGGGGCCTGTGCTGAGGTAGTAAAAGAAAATCTCTGAGCCTTTTCTTAGATTCTGAGTAATCTTGGCTCTCCCAGTGGAAGTGCTCCCTCATAGTATGCAGGGTCTCCCCAAAAGAATAATCCTCAGGAGGAGAGGGTGAAGGGATAGATTCTTCAGCATCAGAATCCTCATAGGGAGGAAGAGAGTATTCTTGTTCAGAAGAGGAATCAGAGGAAATGGAAACCTGATCTGAAAATTCATATTCTGTCTCTTGCCTAGGCCTCTTATCAGGAGGGGGATGGGAACCCCTGATCAAAGTAATTAGGTCTTTGGTCATTTTAAGCATCTGTTTTTTAGGCATGGAGGCCTGTCCAGGGGAATGTTGTACTTGTTTCTTTGTCTTTAGAGGTGCTTTAGTCTTTGCCTTTGAAGCTGAAGTCGTTTCACATATAACTGTGTAGGCCTGAAAACACCCTCAGAAGCCGATGCCTGCTCAGCGGCTCCGGACCCATCTGAGGGAATAGTTTCCGAGGGTCCAATACCTTCAGTTTCCAGCGGCCTAGTCAGCTCCACGTGGGAGTCGGAAACGGCCTGTGGCTCTGAGGTAGCGGGCATCAGGGGCTGCGAAAGCGCCTCACTGAGAACTGGCAAACCGGCGACTGGCCTAGCCAAAGCCTCATCGTCTGTTTTGGACCTTGGATGCCTGTCCTTTTCTTTTTCTTTGCGCTTTTTATAAATTCCGGTAGTCGGCTGTTCTGACGGCATTATATAATTAAATCTTCTGCCAAAATAATGAAATGCAAAATCGTACCGATGCTTAATAGTGCGTTGGTTAAATCTATCACAAAACCGACAACTAGCAACGTCATGGTCAGGGCCTAGGCAAGGAATACAGTAAGAATGAAAATCCTTATGAGGTATTTGTTTCCCACAAGAAATACAGTTATTAACTTTTTCTGACATCGGTCTGGTGCAAGAAAAAAGTTTCCCCAACGGGGTACTTAGCTTTATGAAGACTTCGGATCTGAAATTCGAACTTGAAAATCTCAGGAGTCAGCCGAAGGGCACTTGCGAACTGCTTTTGCTTTGGCACCGCACGGCAAGAAAGACTGAAGAAAATGGCGTCGGCTGCATCTTTTATACCCCTGGCACACTGACGTCAGTGAGGAGGCGAGAGCAACCGACTCCAGACCAGGACTTTGGAATTCAGGCCGACTGTGGGTAGCCTGCCAGCAGGATAACCCAATTGTAATGACTGCAACAGTGAAACACGATGAACATCTGCGGCCCTGCAGGAGGCCTCCAAAGAATCAAAACCACATTGCAAAGTATGCTTTCCAACTTGTTCAGCTGCATGCAATAAATACTGCATTTCCTTGTTTTCTGCAAATTCAGAGTTTAACAACATTTTCTGTTTAAGCAATGCCATGAAATGTTGCTGATATTTGAGCATATGAAACTGACAGTTTAAGGCCCTTATAGCCAAGGTAGCAGATGTGTAAACCTTTTTTCCCCATCTATCCAGTGAGCTAGAATCCCTGTCAGAGGGGGTAGGGTTTTTTGCAGTGGAAGCCTTAACTCCTTTGGGACCCTGTGAAATAGTTTCTGGGTCAGCAGCCGGGTTTTTAAAAAGGAATTTATGAGAGTCAGGAACCCTGTAATATCTGTCATGCTTAACAGGAGCTGGAGGTAAGGAGTCAGGGGTCAGACTGGACTCCGAAAACACATCATCTGCAATGTCTAACACAGGTGGAATGGCTACAGGCCTGTGTTGAGGTAGTAAAAGGAAATTCCTGAGCCTCTTTTTAAATTCTGAAAAATCTTGGCTCTCCCAGAGGAAATGCTCCCTCATGGTATGCAAGGTTTCCCCAAAAGAATAGTCCTTTGCAGGAGAAGCTGAAGGTATAGATTCTTCAGCATCAGAATCCTCATAGGGGGGAAGAGAATTTTCCAGATAAGAAGAGGAATCAGAAGAAATAGAAACCTGATCTGAAGATTCATAGTCAGTCTCTTGCATAGGCCTCTTATCAGGAGGGGGATGGGAACCCCTGATCAAGGTAATCAAGTCTTCGGCCATTTTGAGCATCTGTTTATTGGGCATAGAGGCCTGTCCACGTGGTTCTTGAGTTTGTTTCTTTGCTTTAGAAGGTGCTTTAGTCTTTGCCTTTGAAGCTGAAGTCGGTTTAATGTAAAGATGTTTAGGTCTGCATACACCCTCAGAAGCCGGTGCCTGCTCAGCAGCTCTGAACCCATCTGAGGGGAATAGTGTCCGAGGCTCCAATACCTTGAATTTCCAGCGGCATAGCCGACTCCATGTGGGCGTCGGTAGTGGCCTGCGACTCTAAAGTAGCGGGCGTCAGGGGCTGCAAAAGCGCCTCACTGAGAACCAGTGACTGACTTAGGAGAAACTTCATCATCGGTTTTGGACCTCGGTTGTTTATCTCTCTCCTTTTCTTTGCGGTTTTTGTGAACTCCGGTAGTCGGATGGCTATCCGATGACATTTCTGGATAATTAAATCGGCGTCCAAAATAGTTTAAAGCAAAATCATACCGATGCTTAATAGTGCGTTGGTTAAATCTAGCACAAAACCGACAACCAGAAATGTCGTGATCAGGGCCTAGGCAAGGAATGCAGTAAGAATGAAAGTCCTTATGAGGCATTTGCTTTCCACAAGAAATACAATTATTAACTTTTTCTGACATCGGTCTGGAGCAAGAAAAAAGTTTCCCCAACGGGGTACTTAGCTTTATTGAAGACTTCGGGTCTGAAACTCAAACACGAAAATCTCAGGAGTCGGCCGACCAGCACTTGCGAACTGCTTCTGCTTCGGGCACCACACGGCAAGAAAGACTGAAGAAAATGGTGTTGGCTGCTTCTTTTATACCCCTGATGACCTGATGTCAGGAAAGGGGCGACAGCAGCCGATGCAGGACCCAAGACTTTGGAATTCAGGCTGACTGTGGGCAACCTGCCAGCAGGATTACCCAAATGTAATGACTGCAACAGTGAAACACGAAGAACATCTCCACAAAAATAACCCATAACTCTATTTATCGCTTACCATCCCTTGTATACGCCTCCCCTATCCTAACAATTCTTAACTCCTCACTAAAACTAAAACTTAGTTAATAATATAACAAAATAGCTAAATTTGCCACTGGTCAGCCCCACAATTCTCACCATTGTTCTGCTTGTAAAACCTTAAAGCGTTTCGAACTACCCTACCTGTTGACTTTTAATCAACTAATCTTAACACATAAAATACTGTAAAACTCCTCATTCGCACAAGCAACTTCAATATTACTTCAACTTGATATTCCATCTTGTGACTTATATTCCTCTCAAAAGCATCTGTTTACAAACCGCAAAGATCAAATGGAGTCAGTCTGTACTCACACCGTGTCGCTAAAAACTGGAATAGTATTCCTGAATCATTCAGACTTACACCTCACTACGATTCCTTCAAATCTCAACTAAAAGAGCATCTGTCCAGCAAATGGATCTGCGAATGCTGCTCACCAACTTAGCACCCATTTCCAATTTTATATCTTAGCACTTACTACTAACTTCCCCTCTGGCTTTCCTTATATCTGAAGTTATAGTACAGTGACTTCTTTAGACCATCCCTACTACCACTCATGCTTTCATTTTTTTCTTATTAGCCTTCACTTGAGTAAACCGTATCTATGAAGTATTCATGCATTTCCTTTCTTAATCTACCTTTTATCTTTCAAGGAAACTTAACTTCTTCTTCTTGTTTCAGCTTTTCCCAGTTAGGGGTCACCACAGCAGATCACCTGTCCACTCATGATTGGCAGTGGAGTTTTACGGTGTCGAGTTGCAAGCCTGGCACCCAACCTTCCACAGAAGGCACACACACGCACGCACTCACACCTAGGGCCAATTTAGAGTGTCCAATCCACCTACGGCATGTCTTTGGGATGTGGGAGGAAACCAGAGCACCTGGAGGAAACCCACGTGACCACAGGGAGGACATGCAGACTCCGCACAGAAGGCAACCCAGCCGTGGATCGAACCGGAGAACCTCTTGCTGTGAGGCGGCAACGCTAACCACTGCACCACCGTGGCCGCCCTCAAGGAATCTTAACTGCAAGCATTAAAAATGTCTCAGTTAGTTTGCTTACAGAGTCTTACATCTTTATTGTTTATTTTTTCATATATCCATATACTGGCAAGAGTCACTAAAATCAATGGAAATTTGTAATATAACTTTACTGCTTATTACTTTTCCAAATTATCCACATACCGTCATTTTCTGTTGTTGTGAAAGTCTCTGTAATCTATGTAAATTTTTAACTTGCTATCTCTGTTTTTGGAACTTTTCTCCCCGGGCCTCTACTGAAAATAGGTACTTACCCAGTCGGACTCTCCCAGTAAACAAATGTCAACTAAATAAATAAATATTAGGGATAGAAACAGAGGCCTCTGCTGAAAATGGGCACTTACCTAGTCGGACTATCCCAATAAACAAATGTCAAATAAATAAATAAATAAATATTACGGATAGAAACAGCGCTCCATAATAAGAAATGGGCTGTACCTTACATTCCTTAATGGAAAATGAGCTTGAAGATAACACTGGCATGGAACAAAGCACCTACAATGTATATAATTTTAATAAAGAAGACTGCAAAACAAGGTGTGAAGACACTGGTCCAGTGGTTAAGATTTACAATATGTTGAAAATACAACGATATGGCCACTAGTTAATAGCTGATATCAAATTATACAGTAAATAATTAATGTGTGTTTAACTGTTTTGTTGTTTAAGGAGAAATGCTACAGCAAACCAGAGATTAAGACTATATAGAATACTTGATTTTGATAGGTGGATTTACATGCTTAACAATAGCAAGATACTGAAAGTTAGCACCAATTATCTGAAATGAGGTTAGATTACTAGTATTACATAAACATATAACTACAAAATGGTTATATCAGAAATTAAAGCTCAGTTAACACGTGCACCATGCACAGGGATTGCAAGGCATGTAAAAATGAAAATGTTATTTATAATAAAATGTTGTTCCCTAAAAAAAACTAAAGGGAGGCTGGCTAGCAGTCACTCAGTTTCCAACACCTAGCCATTCCTCTGACAGCCAAGCCACTAAATAAGTCCATGTTATCAGTACAAAACACAGAAACTTATCCTTTGACCTACTGCCATTCAAGTCAGAAAGGGACATGCATTTAACCCTTACAGGCCAGTAGGGGTGAGATTGGTGGAAAGAGGCTTGACAGCACAAGACTATCTTAGGACAATAAAGGCTGTTCTTATCAGATGGCACCAGTCAGCTCTGGCATCTAGTTAGTGGGAATACATCCAACCGTGTATCACAATTGTGCAACTAGCACAAATCTGCCAAGACACCGAAGCTTTAAGAAATTACATTTATACTGGGACCTAGCTGAAGCATACAATTATCCTCTCGAGACACTGAAAAACATCATCAAGGCAATCATATTTGAGAGGAGGACGTTCTTTGGTTAAAACACTAAATGCTTCTCAATGATTCTTGCTGAAAATTATTTGTGCACTTGATGCATTTCTTGGGGTTCTGCTGAAAATTTAATACAGTATTAAAAAGTTCTAGCAAAGTTTCAGATACCATAAATTAAACAGTCCTTATTTCAGAAAGCAATAAACACGCATTCACCAGTACAAATTCCAAAGCTCTTACCTCATGACTGGTTTTGCAGTAACATGGGCCTCATAGAAGATTGTGTACCAGTAAGGTAAGAGTAAATAACGCTCTTGTATCACATTTCTGATCAGCTTTGTGTTTTCTTCTCCTAACAGCCAGGGCTCACGTCGTTTGGATTCTGTATGTGAATGACCCCTAAAGAAGGGTTGGTACGCTCCAGCCTGGTACCAGCGCACCAATAGCTCGGGTTCTGGATCCCCAAAAAACCCACCCACATCAGCTATAAAAAAAAAAAAATGAGATAAGATGAGATGTTTAGACTCACAATCTTTCTTTACATCATTCCTACATGTTAATCATGCTTGTTACATAGCAAGAACACTTCAAAGGATTCAAAAACAAGTGTTCTTCCCTATGTTGACCTCATGATCAACTCAAACAATTTGACGATTACAGCAAAGTTACAAAACACAACACTAATACTGAAAGTTAAAGAGAAGAAAATAAATAATTGTGTAGTCATTAGAAAAAAAAAGGAGTCTAATTACATTACCACAAAAATTAAGCTTCTTTAGAACAGTTACCAAGTTAAATGAATTATACCTGTGGACTTGCAAAACTTGACATCTAATTATAGATTAAATAATTACTTGGCTATCAGTAGCCAAAGATTATGTATGTAAATGATATCACAGTGCAGCCCCCAGTGGTTTCTCAGTATCTAACTGCACCTGGCCTGTGACAATGATAAAAAGTGTAGAACAGGAGTGGGGAATGAGAAAAATGTTGATCTAGGGAACTCATAGAGCAAAGTAGACAAACCTGTTGCCATCAATTAACATTGGATAGACAAAGCAAAGGGCTTCAAATTCCACACTGCTGCTGTCAGTATTTGAATGTGCAACAGAAGCAGCAGTAGGGGGCTTGCCTCTCTCTGCTAGTACCGGATAAAATACAAAGGGCAATTAGCCCTAAGGGCATATGGTGAATGTGCACTAATTCGGTGGGTAATGCCCAAAACTTGCCACAACCAGACATGCTCTACTTTTTCAGAGATACAGATCAGTTATAATCACTGGCTCCCCAGGATCTGACTCACCTGAGACCAAGTCCTGTGCCTTTCTGTGCAAACTTACTAATCAGCAACTGAACACTGATGTAAATAAATTTGTGTGCCCATATGTACACACACTCCCAATATTTTTCAGTATGGGGGGCTATCCAACACAAACGTCCTTCTTCCCAGACATTAAGGTAAGCTGACATTAGCCAAAACTGTCAAAGCAATAACTCACTTTACTGTTTACACCAGCCTTTAAATGTTCTAACATTAACTATTTCCCAAGGATTGATGCAACAATGTTTGTTACAAATGAAAATGCATAAACCCTTGATGCAACAATGTTTGTTACAAATGAAAATGCATAAACCCTTAAGCTAATAAATGGAACAGCAATCACAAGCAAGCAAAGATGAATAACAAAATTCTTTACTTTAAATAAATAAAAAAGTTAATTTTTAAAGTAAATATGCAAACAATGAAATGCTTGCGCAGGAAATCAAAAATAAAACAGTGAAAAAGAGAGAATAGTATAGGTTAAGCACTGTCTACAAGCTAACTACACTCACTTCCCCCACTTCTAAACCAGTTTATCAAATCCTTAGTGAATTGCATTGGCCACTGCTGTAAATATTTTATGTAATTTACTGTCATACATTTTTTGTCTTCTACTACAGTTTGCTTATAAAACTATCATATGCTTTATTATGCCTATGTAACTTGTTAAGAGTCTAATTTTATTGTTTAATCGGTTTTATTTATGCTTTACAGGGACCGAAAATAGTCACTGTACCAGCTCACCTACCCGGTTATTAAACTGCAATCAATCAATAAAAAAAATCATCAAAGGCAATTATCATAGGTACTTACTTGGTTACTGATCTGTAAAGATCTTAAGAAGCCTAACCTTCTACTCCCATGGTAGTTTTTAGCACTTATATTTTGTGTACAGATAACGCAGAGAGAGGCAGAACAAGGTTATGTTGGGAGGTTTAAATGTTGCCCCTATTTATGAGGGACAAGGGTGCTAATGTGGGGGTGAATTTGCAGTTTCCCATCCATACATCTAAATTACATTTGAATAGGATAGGAGAAGCACTTTGCTTTATGCGGAGTGGAAGATGGTTCCACAGAGGTGAAATTCTCTGTGATGTATACTTACGCATAAGACGCGTTCAATTTATGTTGCAGAAGAACACGAGATCACTTGAGTGGGTGTTTATGCCACCTCTGAATTTGTGAATGTGTAAACGGTTTAACAGGATAGAGTCTGTTGAGGCTCTACACACAATCAGAGGCCACCCTTCTGTACCCTGTATGACACCAGAAGGAGGGACAAGGCCTTTAGAAGGTCCAAACAGTTTTTATGATATAGGTCCTTGATTTTCTTAGAGAGGAAGTGCTATGTTTGTTCCAGTGTACCAAGTGTTTGGACAAGTACATGTTGTAAGGGGCGCTGTGCTCAATAATCAGTCTAATGAGTGTCACGTACAGTGTGATGATTATATCACCGGACCTGGACGCCATACTTTTAGCTATGCAATGTAAAAGGACTTCCTTACAGTACTGTACACTTGATGATCAAAGGACAGGTTGCTGTCAACACAGATTCCCAGATACTTGACTATGGAATCAATTTTCAGAGGTGTGTTATCAATGTGACAGTTACAATGGGGTTATGCTTTAAAAAAAGATATGCTTATACATTTCTTGGTTTAGTTTTAGTCCTTGGTTATGACACCAGCATATATCCAATGAGTTACATAGGAATTTACATTTAGCTTGGAGATATTATCAATGATTTTTGAGTGTGGGATGGTACTGAACGCCAATGAGATGTAGTGTTTGCTGATTTGCCTTCATCTATTACTATAGAAACTTTTTGAAGAAGTTGACCAGGTTAAGTAGACAGGATCTGCCCATGACAAATCTGAACTGACTTTGGTCAAGAGACTGTACGTTAACCTATATCCCTATTTATTAATTCAATAATGATCCTTTCTGTAGCCTTACAGAGAAGGCTGTTCAGGCCTACAGGTTTATAATTACCTGGGTCTGTTGAAGCCCCACCTTTGTGTATGGGAATGACAGCTGCTGTCCTCCATTCATCTGGCATGAAGCCTCTTTTGAGGTTGATACTAAATAGTCTGTGTAGCAAGTCTGACAAGTCATGTTTCAGGCTGACCAGAAGGCAGCCTGGTATGTTGTCTAGTTGCACAGAAATAGTGCTCTTAGCCTTAGATA